>NW_026440435.1:0-54582 GCF_025698485.1 Gossypium arboreum
TTTAATTTACGTTGAGTACTCTTGATTCAAAAGATGCGATAGAGTGACAGTGGGGTTTTAAAGATTTCCAAAGGGTCCCTTATTTGTGATGAAAAGGGCAAAGAAAAAGATTGCCAAGTTATATGTTTTCTGAGGGGTTCTCTTTATTCTTGGTGATCTGTTTATCGGCTTCCTCTTCCTTGTCGGATGATGATATTACTAAACTTTGGCATATCGCCTAGGGCGTATGAGTGAGAATAGCATGCGAGAATTAAGCAAAGAGGACTTCTTAATGGGCAAGGAATTTTGCAAGCCCGAATTTACTGTGAAACCTTTGTGTTTTGGAAGTAAAGAGGAGTTCGATTCACTAGAGGAATCCATAACACGAAGGAAAGCGTTAGAGTATATCCATTACGATACGTAGGGGCGTCGGAAGTGCCTTGAGAGGTGGAGCTAATTATATGCTAACCTTTATTGATGAGTTTTCGAGGAAAAAAGTTTGGGCGTTCTTCACAAGCGAGAAAGCGATGTGTTTTCCACATTTAAGTCTTGAAAATTATGATTGAAAAGCAGGCGGCGGAAAGCGAGATAAAATACCTCGTCTGCAGACAATGGCTTAGAATTACGTTACGATGAGTTTAATAGATTGTGCAAGTCGGGAAAGGATCATGAGACACTTAACGGATTCGTCATACTCTCCTATAAAGCAGCGTTGCGAGCGAATGAACGAGCGATCATGGAGAAGGTTCGATGTATGTTGTCAAATGCCAACTTACGAAAGTCATTTTGGGCGGACGACCCCTCTCTTGCATGTTTTTTGATCAGCAGATCTCCGTCCGTTGCCATTGAGAAAAAGACTCCACAAGAGGTAAGTGCAGTAATCTGCACTAATTATTACGATTTAAAGATTTTTGGGTGTCCTGCGTATGCTCATGTTGATAATGGAAATTGGAACCGAGATCCATTAAATGCGTTTTTCTCTTGGTTATAAAATTTGGTGTAAAGGCTATAAGTTATGGTGTCACGAAAATAGAAAAGTTGTGATTAGTAGAGATGTTGTTTTTGATGAAGCTATATGCTACCTAACTTCTCTCTTAAAGACTCTTCCAATAAAAGAAAACCAAAAGCGGTGGAGCATCAGTTATCTGGGGTCAACTCCTCAAGCCATTTAAAAATTGAGAATAGAGTTGCTTCTTCACATAATACTCTATCGCCAAAAGCAGGGAGAAGAAGAAATTAAACCTCAAAAGAAGTATCTAGAGTTGATCTAGTTTGCTTATACTTTAAATGTGGCTGAAGATATAGATCTTGAATCAAGAGCCATTTTAATTATTACAGAGGCGATTAAATTTGTGAAGACTCGGAAAAGTGGATGTTTGCTTTATGCAAGAGGAGATGGAATCACTCCACAAAAAGCAGAACATAGGATCTTGTAAAACTTCCTAAAAGGTAAAAAGGCATTACGTTGTAAATGGGTGTTTAAAAGAAAGAAGGGACTCAGGAGTTGAAGAACCCGGATATAAAACAAGGCTTGTTGCAAAGGGTTCTGATCAAATTCCGGGAGTGGACTTCACCGAGATGTGTTCTCTCGGGTTGTTAAGCATAGTAGATTAGAGCTTTGCTTGTGTATTGTTGCCATGCATGATTTGGAGCTTGGCGATTAGATGTAAAGCGTATTTTGCATGAGGGAACTTGAGGAAGATATTTACATGCAACAACGAGAGGGTTTATAGTCTCGAAAAAAAGGACTATGTTTGCTTCTTTGAAAAAGTCCCTACGGTTTAAACGATCACCAAAGGCAGTGGTACAAGAGGTTTGATTCCTTTATGACTTCTCATGATTTCAAAAGTAGTTTTGTGAGTTGTGTCTACTTTAAGAAAAAGCAGTGATGGTTCTTTTGTGTATCTACTTCTTTATGTTGATGACATGTTGATAGCGACAAAAGATAAAGAGATAAGAAAGGTTTAAGCCCAACTAAGTGAAGAATTTGAGATGAAGATTTAGGACCAGCAAAGAAGATGCTTGGTATGGAGATTCTCGAGATAGAAAAGCAAGTAAATTGTACCTAAGTCGGAAAGGGTTCATTGAAGAAAGTTCTTTGCGAGTTCAATATCTGAGTGCTAAGCTTTGTTAGTACTCCTTTAGTATACATTCGAGACTTTCATCGGCCTTATCTCCTCAATCGGATAATGAGATTGAGTACATGTCACATGTTCCATACTCTAGTGCGTTAGGATCTCTCATGTATGCTATGGTTTGTTCCGTCCGGTTATCATATCACGATCGGTCACGGTTAGCGGATACATGGCGAATCACGGTAAGAACTCTTGGAAAGCGATTCGATGGATTTTAAGATATACGAGGCACTACTAATGTTTGCTTCAGTTTGGAAGAACTAAAGATGGAGTTATAGGGTATGTTGATCTTTGATTTTCTTGGAGACCTTGATAGAAGAAGATCTCTCAGGATTCGTCTTTACAATCGGAGGTTGTGCAATTAGTTGAAAGCCACTTTGCAAACTACGGTCGCTTTGTCTACTGAAAGGCTGAGTACATGGCGATTCTTGAGGCTTGTAAAGCTATTTGGTTGAAGGACTATTTAGTGAACTCAATGAACCTTCAAATCAGGCACGGTATTTTGTGACGGTCAGTGCCATCTTTCTTACAAAGATCAAATGTTTCATGAGAGAACAAAACACATTGATATTCGGTATCATTTTGTTAGTGATATTATTGTTCGTGGTGATATTGTTGTGAGCAAAATTAGCACTCATGAAAATCCTGCGATATGATGACTAAGTCACTTCCTATAACCAAGTTTGAGCATTGCTTAGACTTGGTTGGTGTTCGTGTTGAAGTTAAACCCTTAAGGGGTTTTTGGAAGAAGTGAAGAACTTGTTTATTGAAAGTTCGCGATGAAGAACTTGTTCATTGAGAATTTGTGTCAAGGTGGAATTGTTAGAATTAAGTGACCCAAATTCTTATTTAAATAAAATACGATGGAAAATAAAATAAAGTAAAATCCATATAGAACTAGACTTCTTTTATTTTATTTTAGAATAAGGTTTTAAACCTTATTAAACTCCATCTATTTTATATTGATTAGGATAAGGTGTTTCAATCCTACTAGAATATGGCTTTTGCAAGCCTATAAATAGACATAGTCTATTCCTCTTGTATTTAGTAAAAATTTTTTAGACATAGTGAATTTTCTTCTCTCTGCTTGGTAGTGGTTTTTTCGAAAGGGTTTCCACGTAAATTTATGTGTTCTTTATTTTTATTTATTTTATTCTATTTTATTTTTACAATGTGTGTATTAAAAGTTTGTTACAATTAGATACAAATTTAAAATTGGTTAGGAAATTTAATCGTGGTAAAGGCATCATCATCATTTTGTTTAAAAGTTATAGTTTTGCGGTACCAGCTAAATCCTTTTCAACTACGATTCGAGATAATAATTCCAACTTGTTAGTTGGCATGGAAATTTCATTTTAAAACCACTTTTGGCCGTCTACCATTTAAATTCCAAATTAAAAGGCTTGTATTGTTTCTTTAGCTTTTATGTCTTGTTGTAGTATTGTCAATGGAATAGAAATGTGGGTTTTATCACAAGGAAAATTGTATTTTGAATAATATTTTAACAAGTAAATATTGCATGTTAAGGAAGTATCGGAGATTATATTATTGCAATAATTAAACCTATCATTAAACTTGAAACTTTAGAAATTTAGGTTATAGACGGTAGTAGCATATTTGAAAAAGTTTCCCACATTTTCTTGAAAATTTTCAGGAGAGGACCAATCTCCTTTAGCTCCAAAACCCTTAACCTCTTTCATTGAATTTTCATAAACTACGCAGTCATATCATAAAATATTTGCGTCCAGTAAAAGAACTTTCAGAATTATTTTAATTTACTCGATAATTGAAAGTAATATATATTTTAAATCAATTCTATAGTATATAGATTTGGTAGAAAGTTTTTTTCCTTTATTTTATAGAAATGATAGACCACTAGGTTTTATAAGAGAAGAATTGTTGGTTTTGAGAATTTTTACAGGGCCTTTACAAGCACATCTTATGACGATGACATGAACTACCAAGACAAAAGAAAAGACTTGCTTTTGTTTTCGATGTAATGAAAGCATAAAAAATCAAGCCGGTTATAACCTAAAATCCAAACCTATAAGGATTTTTTATTTTATTTTCCTAAAATTTTACGTCCTTTTGTTATATGAAAATCTGAAACCAATTAGGGAAGAACAAATGCCCTTAAGTGCCCATATTTCACCTTTTATACAATAAAACCCCAATAGCTAAGCCACCTACCTAGTGGATTTGACACTTGGCTCGATTAGTAAGTAGTACAAAATTCTTTATTTAAAATTTGCAAAGTATATTTTCCATCGAAATTCGAGGTTACTGACATTGCAAAATTACTAAAAACTATTAATTACATATGTTTGAATGTTTATAAACTTTATTATTTGATATAAAGTTGTTTGAATTATTTAAGTTTTTTAATTTATGAAACTCTACCAATGATGATTAAATTGTGTAGATGTATTTTTTTTCACATTTGCACCTATCTTGTTTTCTCTGAACCATTTTTTTACAAGCGAGAGGAGTTAACCCCTATTCAGGTTATCACTTTTCCACATTTGAATAATATGGGGACTAGGTTACCCTATTTTAATTTGAGATGGACCAATTATCATGTCCTAACATTTTTATTGGCGTAAATAGTCAATTTCGTCATTAATTGCCCTTTTTTTTTACTCTCTTATAGTACATGGACTAAATAGGTCTTGACTCTTTTGTACAAGGACCTCTGTTATTTTTCCTACAAACTAAAAAAGTAAAGAGGAAAGTATCATATCTGAAGAAAACAAGAATAAAAAAGAACAAAACACCGTGGGAAAGTTATGAGCGAATTGGCTACTCAAATTATGCATCCAAGGCATGAGTTGAAAGAGTACTCAAATCCTACAAAATCAGAATGAAGAGGTTGAAGTAGAACAATTTCAATCTTCAACAAGGATAGGCCTATACCAGGTTCCACACGACCCTAGACAAAAGAGGGCATTTGTTACCGCCTTAATAAAGTTTCTTTTCTCCAAACATTGAAAAGAATATTATTTTCTTCAAATAGCTTTCATTTAATTCTTATTTTTGTTATGTTGTAATATTTGGAAAAAAAAAAATTATCGATTAATTGTATTACATTTTATTGTGTTCATCTTTATCATTAACACATATAAGACAACATGTCTTTAGCAACACGATTTGACCTTGTATATTTCCATTAACTTGACCAAATGATACTCCTCTATCCTTGGAACCTCTAAATTCGGGCTTCACAACATACTGTGGATCTCGAATTCGACTCACGGTGCTCGTAATTTGAAAGGTGGCGTTGAGCGAGCTATCTTTCGACAAGTTAATAGAAAAGATAGAAATCCCGAGCTACAAGAGAAAATGATGCTAATAACATTTAATAAAAGTAAATAATTTGATGAGCGAAAAGTTCATTCTATCAAAGTTGGCTTACCTTTTCTTACATACGTTGAGCATATACCGCAAATTTGGGTTAGACTCTTGAGTTACGGCAAAATACAGTAGTTCCCGTAATGGCTGATTGCCATGAAGTGCACTAAACGACACAAATTAATAAGATGAATTATGTTGGTTCTTGTAGGGAAAAAAAAATAAAAGGCTCACACTATACGTGTAAAGATACTGGACATAGTAATGTCTGGATTGGGAATAGATGTTGTAGTATTAAGTAAAGCATAATTTCCACCGATTAGAGTTTGCTGCGAGAAGACCTTGTGATTGTAGGTTGAAGCCATTCCCAATTGATCAAGATACACATTAAGGGAAAAAGTTCAACCTCGTGTTTTATTATACACAAAGAAAAGGTAGAGGTAGAAGAAAAGGAGAAAAATATTACCAAAATCCATCGACAAAGGTTGGGGACAAATCTTTACTTGTAGCGTGAAGAAACTCGCCAAATTGAAACCCAAGCTCAGACTCGGTTTAAACTTGTTGACAATATTCAAAACACCTTTATAGGTTTGGGCAACTGATTTAAGTAAGATGGATCTTGAATCTTGGTAATCATGTTTGGATCATCACACATATGCATCCATCGAATTAAAGCTGACCTACTACTAATAAGTAAGCCTCTAAAACTCTTCAATGAACATTGAATTGAGACATATTTGGATCTGGGTCCAAGATTATAGATATGGTGTGTAACTCCATCAACAACATCATGTCTGAAACTTCTAGGAAGGAATTAAACCATTTCTCATCATAATAGCCACTAGGACCTAAAACCTTTGGTTGAGTTTTGGGATCCGGGTGTAATTCTTTCACTAGATTCTTAAGTACTACTATGTCTTTCCATATTGTCCGGTCTCAACGCTTGCACCCATCCCAGCTCAGGAGAGTTGATTTCCAAGAAATAATAAATTGATTAAATACAATTCGAAAAGTATAATGAAAAATAATCTCATGCAGAGCTTGGAAAAACAAATTTAGTTACCAAATTCATAAGAATCAACTTTGTATCCTTGGAAATAGTATACTCCATGAAATCCTTGCATTTCGATTTCCAATCGCCAACCCAAAGACCCTTTTCGATTTGTGACCGATTTCTTCCGAGAAGAGCATTCAACGAACGTAACCTTTACTCTTCAAAATGTCATATCAATAATGTCAATGTCTTTACTAATAAAAAAATGGAATGTTTAATTATTTTTAGAATAAATAGAAATACCAACCTGGTTTGATTGAAAATTTTATTGAGTTAATCCCATCTTTTCATGGGAGGCGACCACGAGAGAATCGAATAAACTATCTTCATTTTTCATGAAATTGGGGCAATTCTTAACTCCTCCTACTCAGTACACACTTGATCTTGCAACGACCCACCAACTTTGATTCTTAAGGATTGAATCTTTGAAAGTAATTTCAAAATTAGTCTCGAAATTGTTCTTACCACTTTGAACCAAGTTTAGTCCAAATCGTTCACAACCACTCTTTGAGGTGGCTTTTACGATATTGAATCGCAATATTTGCAATCTCGGTTGGATTACCATGCATGAATTAATGATAGAGACATGTAATATTATTGGCGTAGAACTCACCTTTTATTGCATTTATCGAGACCCTTCTTTTTCAAATCCTGAAAAAACATAAAGTACAAGAAAAGTCAAAATTTATGTAAAAGACATTGTTCATACGCACAATAAAATATTCTTACCAAATTTAATAGTCTAGCCTTTCCCCAAGGACATTGATTGTAGTTGCATTTTTGGTAGGCCACCAATCCAATGTAGCGCATAAAGTTATCATCTGTTTCACCAATTGATGTTGCTCCTTGAATCACAACGTTCACATTTTGCGTAATGAAAGCGATATCTGGGAAACAAGGATTGCTAAATTTGAATATGCATTTCAAATCCATATTCACGATATCTAGATATTAGGAAAGGCGGGAAGAATTGAGGGTAATGCAATTGTAATCATGCATGCGTTTATATATATCGTGTATTAAAGGTTTGTTACAATTAGATACAATTTAAAATTTGTTAGGAAATTTAATCGTGGTAAAGGCATCATCATCATTTTGTTTAAAAGTTACTGAGTTTGCAATTTACAACTAAATCCTTTTCAACTGATTAGAGATAATAATTCCAACTTGTTAGTTGGCATGGAAATTTCATTTTAAAACCACTTTTTGGCCGTCTACCATTTAAATTCCAAATTAAAGGCTTGTATTGTTTCTTTAGCTTTTATGTCTTGTTGTCCGATTGTCAATGGAATAGGAATGTGGGTTTGTCACAAGGAAAATTGTATTTTGAATAATATTTTAACAAGTAAATAATGCATGTTAAGGAAGTATCAGAGATTATATTATTGCAATAATTAAACCTATCATTAAACTTGAGACTTTAGAAATTCCGTTAAAACGGTAGTAGCATATTTGAAAAAGTTTCCCATTTTTCTTGAAAATTTTCGGAAGGACCTATCTCCTTTCGCTCCAAAACCTAAACCTCTTTCATGAATTTTCATAAACTCTATCAGATATCTTAAAATATTTGCATACGTAAAGAACTTTCGAGTTATTTTAATTTACTCGATAATTGAAAGTAGTATATATTTTAAATCAATTCTATAGTATATAGATTTCGGTAGAAAGTTTTTTTTCCTTTATTTTATAGAAATGATGACCCTTTGGGTTTTATAAGAGAAGGAATTGTTGGCTTTGAGAATTTTACAGGGCCTTTACAAAGCACATCTTATGACGATGACATGAACTACCAAGACAAAAAAGACTTGCTTTTTTGTTTTCGAAGTGTAATGAAGCATAAAAATCAAAGCTGTATAACCTAAAATCCAAACCCTATAGGATTTTTTATTTTATTTTCCTAAACTTTTACATCCTTTTGTTATATTGAAAATACAAAACCAATTGGGAAGAACAAATGCCGCCCAAGTGCCCATATTTCACCTTTTATACAATAAAACCCCAATAGCTAAGCCACCTACCTAGTGGATTTGACACTTGCTCGATTAGTAGTAGTACAAAATTCTTTATTTAAAATTTGCAAAGTATATTTTCCATCGAAATTGAGGTTCTTGACATTGCAAAATTACTAAAACTATTAATTACATATGTTTGAATGTTTATAATCTTTATTATTTGATATAAAGTTGTTTGAATTATTTAAGTTTTTTAATTTATGAAACTCTACCAATGATGATTATATTGTGTAGATGTATTTTTCATTTTCACCTATCTTGTTTTTCTCGAACCATTTTTTTACAAGCGAGAGGAGTTAACCCCTATTCAATTATCCATTTTTCCACATTTGAATAATATGGGGACTAGGTTACCCTATTTTAATTTGAGATGGACTGAATTGCTCGCGTCCTAACATTTTATTGGCGTAAATAGTCAATTTAAGTCATTAATTGCCCTTTTTGCAGCTCTCTTATAATACATGGACTAAATAGGTCTTGACTCTTTTGTACAAGGACCTCTGTGTTATTTTTCCTACTAACAAAAAGAGGTAAAGAGGAAGTATCATATCTGAAAACAAGAATAAAAAAGAACAAAACAAGAAGTGGGAAAGTTATGAAAGAATTGGCTACTCAAATTAGGCATCCAAGGCACAAGTTGAAAGAGTACTCAAATCCACAAAATCGAGAATGAGGAGGTTGAAGTAGAACAATTTCAATCTTCAACAAGGATAGGCCTATACTAGTTCCTAGCGACCCCAGACAAAGAGGCGTTTGTTATCCTAATAAAGTTTCTTTTAGCCAAACATTGAAAAGGAATATTATTTTCTTCAAATAGCTTTCATTTAATTCTTATTTTTGTTATGTTGTAATATTTGGAAAAAAAAAGGTATTTCTAAGGTAACTAAATGAGTTTCGATTAATTGTATTACATTTTATTGCGTTCATCTTTATCATTAACACATGTAAGACACTATCTTTAAATTTGAAATTGCACTAGGAAACTTGTGTGAGGAAGATGTAGGAAATGATGTAGATGGAAAAACAAAATTGGAAACATGCTAAATCTAATATAAAAGCGATGAGTGATTTATTCGGTGGATTTTTTGTCCATGCAAAATATAGTAAGAAATGAATTGAGATAAAGGTAGAAAATCGAGGATACTAAAATCTAAAAATTCGTACATAACTAAGAACAATAGTAACAAGCGGAAAAATAAGTTAGAAACTCTTGTCACATTCTAAAAGTTCAAGCGGGGTTTAACGGTATTACATTTTAGATAAAGTAATGATGTAATTTAAGCACGCAGGCGGGGCTTGAAAGTCTCTGATGGTTACATAGACTATGGAATGAGCGCAATAGAGATGGGCGTGGAAGCATTGACAAGCTTTGGTTCCATCGTCGGAATGTCGAATGTTTGTTGGGACCATTGGGCGTCATTTAGCAACCGATTTGACCTTGTATATTTCCATCTAAGCGTGACCAAATGATACTCTCTCTCCTTGGAACCTCTAAATTAGGGGCTTCAACATCAGTGGATCTCGAATTCGACTCGGTGCTCGTAATTTGAAAGGGTGACGATTGAGCGAGCTATCTTCGACAAGTTAAAAAAATGATAGAAATCCCGGGCTACAAGAAAATGATGCTAATAACATTTAATAAAGTAAATAATTTGATAAGCGAAAAGTTCGTTCTATCAAAGTTGGCTTACCTTTTCTTCATACCCGATTGAGCATATACCATAAATTTGGGTTAGACTCTTGAGTTCGACAAGTGCAATTACTTCCATAAGCGGTGCCATAGAAGTACACTAGAAAGCGAAACAAATTAATAAGATGAATTATGTTGGTTCTTTGTAGGGAAAAAAAGCGATAAAACTTACACTATACATGTGAAGATACGGACCCATAGTAATGTCTGGATTGGGAATAGATGTTGTAGTATTAAGTAAAGCATAATTTCCACGATTAGAGTTTGCTGCGAAGACCTTGTGATTGTAGGTTGAAGCCATTCCCAATTGATCAAGATACATTAAGGAGAAAAGTTCAACCTCGTGTTTTATTATACACAAAGAAAAGGTAGAGGTAGAAGAAAAGGAGAAAAATATTACCAAAATCCATCAGCAAAGGTTGGGGACAAATCTTTTGCACAATGGTGAAAACTCACATGATTCGAAACCCAAGCTCCATTGCGGTTTAAACTTGTTGACAATATTCAAAACACCTTTATAGGTTTGGGCAGCTTTGATTTAAGTAAGATGGATCTTGAATCTTGGTAATCATGTTTGGATCATCACTGCATATGCATCCATCGAATTAAGAACCGACCCTACTAGTAATAAGTAAGCCTCAAAAACTCTTCAATGAACCTTTGAATTGAGACATATTTGGATACCAGGTCCAAGATTATAGATATGGTGTGTAACTCCATCAACAACATCATGTCCTGAAACTTCTAGGAAGGAATTAAACCATTTCTCATCATAATAGCCACTAGGACCTAAAACCTTTGGTTGAGTTTGGGATCTGGGTGTAATTCTTTCACTAGATTCTTAAGTACTACTATGTCTTTTCCATATTGTTCAGCCTCAGCGCGCACCATCCATTCAGGAGAGTTGATTTCAGAAATAATAAATTGATTAAAATACAATTGAAAAGTATAGTGAAAAATAATCTCATGCGAGCTTGAGGAAAACAAATTTAGTTACCAAATTCATAAGAATCAACTTTGTATCCTTGGAAATAGTATACTTCATGAAATCCCTTGCATTTTGCGATTTCAATCGCCAACCCAAAGACCCTTTTAGATTTGTGACCGATTTCTTCGAGAAGAGCATTCAACGACGTAACCTTTACTCTTCAAAATGTCATATCAATAAAGTCAATGTCTTTACTAAGAAAAAAAATGGAATGTTTAATTATTTTTGAATAAATAGAAATACCAACCCAGTTTGATTGAAAATTTTATTGAGTTCGTCCCATCTTTCCATGGGAAGGCGACCACGAGAGAATCCGAATAAACTATCTTCATTTTCATGAAATTGGGGCAATTCTTAACTCCTCCTACTCAGTACACCACTTGATCTTGCAACGACCCACCAACTTTGATTCTTAAAGGATTGAATCTGAAAGTAATTTCAAAATTAGTCTGAAATTGTTCTTACCACTTTGAACCAAGTTTAGTCCAACTCGTTCACACAACCACTCTTCGAGGTGGCTTTTTGATATTCAAATCGCAATATTTGCAATCTCATTTAGACTACCATGCATGAATTAATGATAGAGACATGTAATATTATTTACGTAGAACTCACCTTTTATTGCATTTATCGGACCCTTCTTTTTCAAATCCTACGAAAAACATAAAGTACAAGAAAAGTCAAAATTTATGTAAAAGACATTGTTCATACGCACAATAAAATATTCTTACCAAATTTAATAGTCCACCTTTCCCCAAGGACATTGATTGTAGTTGCATTTTTCGTGAGCCACCAATCTAATGTAGCGCATACAAAGTTATCATCTGTTTCACCAATTGATGTTGCTCCTTGAATCTAACGTTCACATTTTGCGTCAGCGAAAGCGATATCTGGAAACAAGGATTGCTAGGTGAATATGCATTTCAAATCCATATTCACGATATCTAGATATTAGGAAAAAGCGGGAAGAATTGAGGTAATGCAATTGTAATCATGCATGCGTTTATATATATGCGTGTATTAAAAGTTTGTTACAATTAGATACAATTTAAAATTGGTTAGGAAATTTAATCGTGGTAAAGGCATCATCATCATTTTGTTTAAAAGTTAGAGTTTTGCATTTTGCAACTAATTCCTTTTCAACTACGGTTGAGATAATAATTCCAACTTGTTAGTTGGCAAGGAAATTTCATTTTAAAACCACTTTTGGGCCGTCTACCATTTAAATTCCAAATTAAAGGCTTGTATTGTTTCTTTAGCTTTTATGTCTTGTTGTCCGTATTGTCAATGGAATAGGAATGTGGGTTTTGTCACAAGGAAAATTGTATTTTGAATAATATTTTAACAAGTAAATATTGCATGTTAAGGAAGTATCACGGAGATTATATTATTGCAATAATTAAACCTATCATTAAACTTGAAACTTTAGAAATTCCGTATTAAACGGTGTAGCATATTTGAAAAAGTTTCCCACATTTTTCTTGAAAATTTTCAGGAGAGGACCTATCTCCTTTGGCTCCAAAACCTAAACCTCTTTCATGAATTTTCATAAACTCTATCGTATCTTAAAATATTTGCGTGCGTAAAAGAACTTTCGAGTTATTTTAATATACTCGATAATTGAAAGTAATATATATTTTAAATCAATTCTATTGTATATAGATTTGATGAAAGTTTTTTTCCCTTTATTTTATAGAAATGATAGACCATTTGGGTTTTATAAGAGAAGGAATTGTTGGCTTTGAGAATTTTACAGGGCCTTTACAAAGCACATCTTATGACGATGACATGAACTACCAAGACAAAGAAAGACTTGCTTTTGTTTTCGATGTAATGAAACGCATAAAAATCAAACCGTTATAACCTAAAATCCAAACCCTATAGAGATTTTTTATTTTATTTTCCTAAACTTTTACGTCCTTTTGTTATATTGAAAATCTGAAACCAATTAGGGAAGAACAAATGCGCCCAAGTGCCCATATTTCACCTTTTATACAATAAAACCCCAATAGCTAAGCCACCTACCTAGTGGATTTGACACTTGCTCGATTAGCAAGTAGTACAAAATTCTTTATTTAAAATTTGAAAAGTATATTTTCCATCGAAATTGAGGTTCTTGACATTCCAAAATTACTAAAACTATTAATTACATATGTTTGAATGTTTATAAACTTTATTATTTGATATAAATTTGTTTGAATTATTTAAGTTTTTTAATTTATGAAACTCTACCAACCGATGATTATATTGTGTAGATGTATTTTTTACATTTGCACCTATCTTGTTTTCTATGAACCATTTTTTTACAAATGAGAGGAGTTAACCCCTATTCAATTATCCGTTTTCCACACATTTGAATAATATGGGGACTAGGTTACCCTATTTTAATTTGAGATGGTGAATTGCTTGTGGCCTAACATTTTATTGGCGTAAATAGTCAATTTAGTCATTAATTGCCCTTTTTGCACACTCTCTTACGATTACATGGACTAAATAGGTCTTGACTCTTTTGTACAAGGACCTCTGTGTTATTTTTCCTAACTAACTAAAAGTAAAGAGGAAGTATCATATCTGAAAACAAGAATAAAAGAACAAAACAAGCCGTGGGAAAGTTATGAGCGAATTGGCTACTCAAATTAGGCATCCAAGGCGCGAGTGGAAAGAGTACTCAAATCCCACAAAATCGGAATGAGGAGGTTGAAGTAGAACAATTTCAATCTTCAACAAGGATAGGCCTATACCGGTTCCTACAACCCCAGGACAAAGAGGGCATTTGTTATCCTTAATAAAGTTTCTTTTAGCCAAACATTGAAAAGGAATATTATTTTCTTCAAATAGCATTCATTTAATTCTTATTTTTTGTTATGTTGTAATATTTGGAAAAAAAAAGGTATTTCTAAGGTAACTAAATGAGTTTGATTAATTGTATTACATTTTATTGTGTTCATCTTTATCATTAACACATGTGAGACCTCATCTTTAAATTTGAAATTGCACTAGGCAACTTGTGACGAGAATATGTAGGAAATGATGTAGATGGAAAAAACAAACATTGAAACATGCGAATCTAATATAAAAGCGACGATGAGTGATTTATTCGGTGGATTTTTTGTCCATGCAAAATATAGTAAGAAATGAATTGAGATACAGTAGAAAAATGGGGATACTAAAATCTAAAAATTAGTACATAACTAAGAACAATAGTAACAACTTGGAAAAATAAGTTAGAAACTCTTGTCACATTCTAAAAGTTCAAGCGGGGTTTAAAGGTATTACATTTTAGATAAAGTAATGATGTAATTTAAGCGCAGGCGAGGCTTGAAAGTCTCGATGGTTACATAGACTATGGAATGAGCTGCAATAGAGATGGGCGTGGAAGCATTGACAAGCTTTGGTTCCATCGTCGGAATGTCGAATGTTTACATTGGGACCATTGGAGCGTCATTTAACAACGATTTGACCTTGTATATTTCCAGCTAAGCAGCCAAATGATCTCCTCTCTCTATCCTTAGAACCTCTAAATTAGGGCTTCGCAACATCCGTGGATCTCGAATTATGACTCTGGTGCTCGTAATTTGAAAGGGTGACGTTGAGCGAGCTATCTTTCGACAAGTTAATAAAATGATAGAAATCCCGGGCTACAAGAGAAAATGATGCTAATAACATTTAATAAAGGTAAATAATTTGATAAGCGAAAAGTTCGTTCTATCAAAGTTGGCTTACCTTTTTCTTATACCGATGAGCATATACCGCAAATTTGGGTTAGACTCTTGAGTTACGGCAAATCAATTACTTCCCATAAGTGGTGCCATAGAAGTGCACTAAGCGAAACAAATTAATAAGATGAATTATGTTGGTTCTTGTAGGAAAAAAAAAGCGATAAGGCTCACACTATACTGTGTGAAGATACGGACCCGTAAGTGTCTGGATTGGGAATAGATGTTGTAGTATTAAGTAAAGCATAATTTCCACCGATTAGAGTTTGCTGCGAAGACCTTGTGATTGTAGGTTGAAGCCATTCCCAATTGATCAAGATACTGTTAAGGAGAAAAGTTCAACCTCGTGTTTTATTATACACAAAGAAAAGGTAGAGGTAGAAGAAAAGGAGAAAAATATTACCAAAATCCATCGGCAAGGTTGGGGACAAATCTTTAGCACCACAGTGAAAACTCACTTGATTCGAAACCAAGCTCCATTGCGGTTTAAACTTGTTGACAATATTCAAAACACCTTTATAGGTTTGGGCAACTTTGATTTAAGTAAGATGGATCTTGAATCTTGGTAATCATGTTTGGATCATCACTGCATATGCATCCATCGAATTAAGAAAGACCCTACTAGTAATAAGTAAGCCTCTAAAAACTCTTCAATGAACAGAATTGAGACATATTTGGATACCAAGTCCAAGATTATAGATATGGTGTGTAACTCCATCAATAACATCATATCCTGAAACTTCTAGGAAGGAATTAAACCATTTCTCATCATAATAGCCACTAGGACCTAAAACCTTTGGTTGAGTTTTGGGATCGGGTGTAATTCTTTCACTAGATTCTTAAGTACTACTATGTCTTTTCCATATTGTTCAGCCTCAACTTGCACCCATCCCGACTCAGGAGAGTTGATTTCTGAAATAATAAATTGATTAAAATACAATTGAAAAGTATAATGAAAAATAATCTCATGCGAGAGCTTGGAAAACAAATTTAGTTACCAAATTCATAAGAATCAACTTTGTATCCCTTGGAAATAGTATACTTCATGAAATCCCTTGCATTTTGCGGTTTCCAATCGCCAACCCAAAGACCCTTTTAGATTTGTGACCGATTTCTTACGAGAAGAGCATTCAACCCGAGCGTAACCTTTACTCTTCAAAATGTCATATCAATAAAGTCAATGTCTTTACTAAGAAAAAAAATGGAATGTTTAATTATTTTTGGAATAAATAGAAATACCAACCAGGTTTGATTGAAAATTTTATTGAGTTAGTCCCATCTTTCCATGGGAAGGCGACCCTAAGAGAATCGAATAAACTATCTTCATTTTCATGAAATTGGGGCAATTCTTAACTCCTCCTACTCCGTACACCACTTGATCTTGCAACGACCCACCAAATTTGATTCTTAAAGTTGAATCTGAAAGTAATTTCAAAAATTAGTCGAAATTGTTCTTACCAGCTTTGAACCAAGTTTAGTCAACTCGTTCACACAACCACTCTTACGAGGTGGCTTTTTTGATATTCGAATCGCAATATCGCAATCTCATTTGGACTACCATGCATGAATTAATGATAGAGACATGTAATATTATTTACGTAGAACTCACCTTTTATTGCATTTATCGGACCCTTCTTTTCAAATCCTCTGAAAAACATAAAGTACAAGAAAAGTCAAAATTTATGTAAAAGACATTGTTCATACGCACAATAAAATATTCTTACCAAATTTAATAGTCCACCTTTCCCCAAGGACATTGATTGTAGTTGCATTTTGATGAGCCACCAATCCAATGTGGCGCATACAAAGTTATCATCTGTTTCACCAATTGATGTTGCTCCTTGAATCACAACATTGATTTTGCGTCGGTGGCGATATCCGGGAAACAAGGATTGCTAAGGTGAATATGCATTTCAAATCCATATTCACGATATCTAGATATTAGGAAAGAGGGAAGAATTGAGGGTAATGCAATTGTAATCATGCATGCGTTTATATATATGCGTGTATTAAAAGTTTGTTACAATTAGATCTGAATTTAAAATTGGTTAGGAAATTTAATCGTGGTAAAGGCATCATCATCATTTTGTTTAAAATTCTGAGTTTTGCAGCTGCAACTAATTCCTTTTCAACTACGGTCGAGATAATAATTCCAACTTGTTAGTTGGCAAGGACATTTCATTTTATAACCACTTTTGGGCCGTCTACCATTTAAATTCCAAATTAAAGGCTTGTATTGTTTCTTTAGCTTTTATGTCTTGTTGTCCGTATTGTCAATGGAATAGGAATGTGGGTTTGTCACAAGGAAAATTGTATTTTGAATAATATTTTAACAAGTAAATATTGCATGTTAAGGAAGTATCTGGAGATTATATTATTGCAATAATTAAACCTATCATTAAACTTGAAACTTTAGAAATTCGTGTCGATAGTAGTAGCATATTTGAAAAAGTTTCCCACATTTTTGCTTCTAAAATTTTCCGGAGGACCTATCTCCTTCGCTCCAAAACCCTAAACCTCTTTTGTAACACCAGAACCGAGACCATCGCGATTATGGGACACGAGGGTTAACGAGCCAAGTCCTCTTAAAGCGCCGACCAATTTGGCATTTCAGACAGGCTGGAAAACTGCGTTACTGTCGTCTTAAAAATCATATCTCGAGTTTCAAAACTCAGAAACTGATTCTGTAAATTTTCCCTGAATTTAGACCCATATATCCTTCCATGGATTTATTTCTATAATTTTTGGTCAGGCCAATTGGTACAGTTTATTAGTTAAAGTCACCCATTTTACAGAGGTCGATGACACTGACCTTCGCGCGTTACAACTTGAATATCTATCTGTACAGGGCTTTAATACTGGTTCCGTTTCTTTCTAATGAAACTAGACTCAAAAGGAATCTGCACATATAGGGCATGACTCTAATTCATTCTGGATAATTTATAGTAAATTTTCAAAGTCGCGACAGGGGACCCAGAAACCGTTCTAGCCCTGTCTCACGAGAACTTTAATATCTCTCGGTATACTATTCATATGATCGTTTCGTTACTTTTACATGAAAATAGACTCGTAAAGGTTCGATCGCATAATTTATTCACTATTTAACACCATTCCTACAAATTTTGGTGATTTTTCACATCCACGTCACTGCAGCTGCCAGCCTCTGTTTTTAAGGTAGGCCTTACCTATATTGTAGTTCCCATGGACCAACTATAGTCTAGTCATACTTAGGTCCACATATGATCATATTTAGCCATTCCAATGGCTGATCATGTGACCAACTCTCTCATTCAAACCATAATCACATCATGAAACCAAATATAATTACAAACCATATATGGTCAAATTCCATACTCCACTTTTACGAACCATTTAGCATGGCACTTTTACATATACATCACAAAGTACTTAAAAACAACCGAGGTAGTCCTCTACATGCCATATCCAAAACTCAACTAAAGGAGTACCAAAAGGGCTTTGATAGTGTGGTTGACTTCAACTTCTATGATCCCGAATCCGATTGCTAACGAGCAAAATCTATAAGCAGAGAAACAAAAAAAGCGGAGTAAGCAATTTATGCTTAGTAAGTTTGAGCCATAATCTCACACAACCAAAGCATAGCATTCAAGTAGCTAAACAATAATTCATACACATCTTTGTTTCAATTTCATAACAAACTTTTGTGCACAATTCACTTAATAAGAAATATCATTTCGGCTCAATGGCCACATACAAGGGCACAATTTCAATTGCTTATTACTTCATCCAATCGAATAAAATCTAAGTTCGATACTCGAAAACTTACCTCGGATGTTGTCGAATGATTCCGATGGCTATTCGACTACTTTTCCTTCCCTTTATCGGTTTGGTCCCTCTTTGCTCTTGAGCTTAATTTAACAATTAAATTGATTCAATCATTTGAGTATCAAAAGAGAACTCAAGGCACTTAGCCCACATATATTCACTAGACATTAAAGTCACATAAGTACAGAATTCATGAATCGACTCAACACACAAAGCCTTCAACATGCTTACTCATGGCCGAACAACACAACCTCTTAGGTACTCATTCATGGTCGATTATGCATGTTGATGTTGAGGCCAATTATGTGTTTAATACCACACATGAATGGCACACATTTTACTAGCTAATGCTTTACATATTGTAGCTCAATACACATCTATCATTTACTTCATAATCAAAACATAATCACATGAAAATACATACTTTGAGGTAGTATATATGTCATACCAATACATCATGTGCAAACATGTATACACATATAGGTGCAAGGCCGAATCTCAAGGGGTTCATACCCATCCAAACACAAATTTTACCATTCGAGTAACAAGCATAAATCATGCTCATGAATGCACCATGGCGAATACATCACAACCATACCCTTTCAACTTGGTCATGGTTAAACAAAGAATTCAATGTCCTACTCAAGAATACTAAAAAGAAATTTCAAGAGTAGTCAATCCATCATTACATGCATCATCAACAAGCTTCACATTTAGCATGCAATGGCTTTAACACAATATCACCCTTGGCCAAATACCATTTTCATGGCATAACAAGGATTTGAACCATGGCTAACATGCACATCAAGTTAACAACCAAAACAAGCATGAATCTCATGACACAACCTCAAACATACCTTAATCTTGATGCAAGTATAGCCAAATCTCCTTCTAGTTCTCTTCTAAACCAAGCATGAAGCAAAAATCCTTCCTTTTTCCTTAGTATTTTCGGCAAAGAAGAAAAATGGATGAACAAATTTTTTCTTTCTTTCTCTACAACTCACGACAATGGGAGAAGATACCACACTCACACAATTTTTTTCATTCTTTTATCACCCATACACCATTGTTTATTATTTCTCCCTAATACACCAACAAAACATGTTTCATGACATGTTTAGCCCATACACCTTGTCATGGCGGCCACTTCATGTTGGGGGAAATTTGACATACAAATCCTTATTTTTGCATGCATTATCAACTAGTCATCACACATTTCCCCATCATACTTTCAAAGTTTACTACTAGATCCTTTCTAGTGAAATTCACATTTATAACTCCAAATCGAAATATCAAAATGTCACACATGAATTAACACATATTATAGGCATCAAAATAAATTTTAAATTATTTTATGCCTTCGTTTTAATAGTCTGAAACCACATCCCGACTAGGGTCAATTTTGGGTATCACATCTTTCATGAATTTTCATAAACTCTATCGTATCTTAAAATATTTGCGGACGTAAAAGAACTTTCAAAGTTATTTTAATTTACTCGATAATTGAAAGTAATATATATTTTAAATCAATTCTATCGTATATAGATTTGATAGAAAGTTTTTTCCCTTTATTTTATAGAAATGATAGACCTTTGGGTTTTTATAAGAGAAGGAATTGTTGGTTTTGAGAATTTTACTGGGCCTTTACAAAGCACATCTTAACGACGATGACATGAACTACCAAGACAAAGAAAGACTTGCTTTTGTTTTCGATGTAATGAAAGCATAAAAATCAAACCGTTATAACCTAAAATCCAAACCCTATAGGATTTTTTATTTTATTTTCCTAAACTTTTACGTCCTTTTGTTATATTGAAAATCTGAAACCAATTAGGGAAGAACAAATGCGCTTAAGTGCCCATATTTCACCTTTTATACAATAAAACCCCAATAGCTAAGCCACCTACCTAGTGGATTTGACACTTGGCTCGATTAGTAGTAGTACAAAATTCTTTATTTAAAATTTGAAAAGTATATTTTCCATCGAAATTGAGGTTCTTGACATTGCAAAATTACTAAAACTATTAATTACATATGTTTGAATGTTTATAAACTTTATTATTTGATATAAATTTGTTTGAATTATTTAAGTTTTTTAATTTATGAAACTCTACCAGCTGATGATTATATTGTGTAGATGTATTTTTTCACATTTGCACCTATCTTGTTTTCTATGAACCATTTTTTTTACAAGCGAGAGGAGTTAACCCCTATTCAATTATCCCTTCTTCCACACATTTGAATAATATGGGGACTAGGTTACCCTATTTTAATTTGAGATGGATTTGAATTGCTTGTGTCCTAACATTTTATTGATGTAAATAGTCAATTTAGTCATTAATTGCCTTTTTTGCACACTCTCTTATAGTACATGGACTAAATAGGTCTTGACTCTTTTGTACAAGGACCTCCTGTGTTATTTTTCCTACTAACTAAAAAGAAGTAAAAAGGAAGTATCATATCGAGAAAACAAGAATAAAAGAACAAAACAAGCCGTGGGAAAGTTATGAGCAATTGGCTACTCAAATTAGGCATCCAAGGCGAGTGGAAAGAGTACTCAAATCCCACAAAATCAGAATGAGGAGGTTGAAGTAGAACAATTTCAATCTTCAACAAGGATAGGCCTATACCAGTTCCTAGCGGCCCCCAGGACAAAAGAGGGCATTTGTTATCCTTAATAAAGTTTCTTTTAAGCCAAACATTGAAAAGGAATATTATTTTCTTCAAATAGCGTTCATTTAATTCTTATTTTTTGTTATGTTGTAATATTTGGAAAAAAAAAAGGTATTTCTAAGGTAACTAAATGAGTTTAGATTAATTGTATTACATTTTATTGTGTTCATCTTTATCATTAACACATGTAGGACATTGTCTTTAAATTTGAAATTGCACTAGGCAACTTGTGTGAGAATATGTAGGAAATGATGTAGATGGAAAAAACAAACATTGAAACATGCGAATCTAATATAAAAGCGACGTTGAGTGATTTATTCGGTGGATTTTTTGTCCATGCAAAATATAGTAAGAAATGAATTGAGATACGGTAGAAAATCGGGGATACTAAAATCTAAAAATTAGTACATAACTAAGAACAATAGTAACAAGCTGGAAAAATAAGTTAGAAACTCTTGTCACATTCTAAAAGTTCAGCGGGGTTTAAAGGTATTACATTTTAGATAAAGTAATGATGTAATTTAAGCACGCAGTGAGGCTTGAAAGTCTCGATGGTTACATAGACTATGGAATGAGCTGCAATAGAGATGGGCGTGGAAGCATTGACAAGCTTTGGTTCCATCGTCGGAATGTCGAATGTTTACTGTTGGGACCATTGGAGCGTCATTTAGCAACACGATTTGACCTTGTATATTTCCAGCTAAGCGCAGCTAAATGATACTCCTCTCTATCCTTGGAACCTCTAAATTCGAGGCCGCAACATCCGTGGATCTCGAATTACGACTCTGGTGCTCGTAATTTGAAAGGGTGACGTTGAACGAGCTATCTTTCGACAAGTTAATAAAAATGATAGAAATCCCAGGCTACAAGAGAGAAAATGATGCTAATAACATTTAATAAAAGTAAATAATTTGATAAACGAAAAGTTTGTTCTATCAAAGTTGGCTTACCTTTTCTTATACGATGAGCATATACATAAATTTGGGTTAGGCTCTTGAGTTCACAACAAATCTGTACTTCCCATAAGTGGTGCCATAGAAGTGCACTAGAAACGAAACAAATTAATAAGATGAATTATGTTGGTTGCTGTAGGGAAAAAAAGAAACGATAAGGCTCACACTATCTGTGTGAAGATACGGACCCGTAGTAATCTGGATTGGGAATAGATGTTGTAGTATTAAGTAAAGCATAATTTCCACCGATTAGAGTTTGCTGCGAGAAGACCTTGTGATTGTAGGTTGAAGCCATTCCCAATTGATCAAGATACATTAAGGAGAAAAGTTCAACCTCGTGTTTTATTATACACAAAGAAAAGGTAGAGGTAGAAGAAAAGGAGAAAAATATTACCAAAATCCATCGGCAAAGGTTGGGGACAAATCTTTAGCACCACCGTGAAAACTCACTTGATTCGAAACCCAGCTCCATTGCGGTTTAACCTTGTTGACAATATTCAAAACACCTTTATAGGTTTGGGCAACCTGATTTAAGTAAGATGGATCTTGAATCTTGGTAATCATGTTTGGATCATCACCGCATATGCATCCATCGAATTAAGCCAACCCTACTAGTAATAAGTAAGCCTCTAAAAACTCTTCAATGATCCTTGAATTGAGACATATTTGGATACCAAGTCCAAGATTATAGATATGGTGTGTAACTCCATCAACAACATCATATCCACGAAACTTCTAGGAAGGAATTAAACCATTTCTCATCATAATAGCCACTAGGACCTAAAACCTTTGGTTGAGTTTTGGGATCTGGTGTAATTCTTTCACTAGATTCTTAAGTACTACTATGTCTTTTCCATATTGTTCAGCCTCAATGCTTGCACCCATCCCACTCAGGAGAGTTGATTTCTGAAATAATAAATTGATTAAAATACAATTGAAAAGTATAATGAAAAATAATCTCATGCGAGCTTGGAAAACAAATTTAGTTACCAAATTCATAAGAATCAACTTTGTATCCCTTGGAAATAGTATACTTCATGAAATCCCTTGCATTTTGCGATTTCCAATCGCCAACCCAAAGACCCTTTTAGATTTGTGACGATTTCTTCGAGAAGAGCATTCAACGAACTTAACCTTTACTCTTCAAAATGTCATATCAATAAAGTCAATGTCTTTACTAAGAAAAAAAATGGAATGTTTAATTATTTTTGAATAAATAGAAATACCAACCAGTTTGATTGAAAATTTTATTGAGTTCGTCCCATCTTTCCATGGGAAGGCAGCCCTAAGAGAATCCGAATAAACTATCTTCATTTTTCATGAAATTGGGGCAATTCTTAACTCCTCCTACTCCGTACACCACTTGATCTTGCAACGACCCACCAAATTTGATTCTTAAAGGATTGAATGCTGAAAGTAATTTCAAAATTAGTCTAAAATTGTTCTTACCGACTTTGAACCAAGTTTAGTCCAACTCGTTCGCATAACCACTCTTACGAGGTGGCTTTTAACAGTATTCGAATCGCAATATTTGCAATCTCATTTGGACTACCATGCATGAATTAATGATAGAGACATGTAATATTATTTACGTAGAACTCACCTTTTATTGCATTTATCGGACCCTTCTTTTCAAATCCTCGAAAAACATAAAGTACAAGAAAAGTCAAAATTTATGTAAAAGACATTGTTCATACGCACAATAAAATATTCTTACCAAATTTAATAGTCCAGCCTTTCCCCAAGGACATTGATTGTAGTTGCATTTTCAGTGGGCCACTAATCCAATGTAGCGCATACAAAGTTATCATCTGTTTCACCAATTGATGTTGCTCCTTGAATCACAACGTTCACATTTTGCGTCGAGCCAAGCGATATCGGGAAACAAGTTGCTAGGCTGAATATGCATTTCAAATCCATATTCACGATATCTAGATATTAGGAAAGAGGGGGAAGAATTGAGGGTAATGCAATTGTAATCATGCATGCGTTTATATATATGCGTGTATTAAAAGTTTGTTACAATTAGATACGAATTTAAAATTGGTTAGGAAATTTAATCGTGGTAAAGGCATCATCATCATTTTGTTTAAAAGTTACAGTTTTGCAGCTGCAACTAATTCCTTTTCAACTACGGTCAAGATAATAATTCCAACTTGTTAGTTGGCAAGGACATTCATTTTATAACCACTTTTGGGCCGTCTACCATTTAAATTCCAAATTAAAGGCTTGTATTGTTTCTTTAGCTTTTATGTCTTGTTGTCCGTATTGTCAATGGAATAGGAATGTGGGTTTTGTCACAAGGAAAATTGTATTTTGAATAATATTTTAACAAGTAAATATTGCATGTTAAGGAAGTATCGGAGATTATATTATTGCAATAATTAAACCTATCATTAAACTTGAAACTTTAGAAATTCCGTTATAAACGGTAGTAGCATATTTGAAAAAGTTTCCCACATTTTTGCTTCTAAAATTTTCGGAGAGGACCTATCTCCTTCGCTCCAAAACCTAAACCTCTTTTGTAACACCCGAACCGAGACCATCGCCGATTGTCGGACACGAGGGAGTTAACAGCCAGAATCCTCTTAAAGCGCCGACCAATTTGGCATTTCAGACAGGCTGGAAAACTGCGTCATTGTCGCCTTAAAATCATATCTCGAGTTTCAAAACTCGAAACTGATTCTGTAAATTTTCCTGAATTTAGACTCATATATCCTTCCATGGATTTATTTCTATAATTTTGGTCAGGCCAATTGGTACAGTTTATTAGTTAAAGTCACCCATGTTACAGAGGTCGATGACACTAACCTTCGCGCGTTACAACTTGAATATCTATCTGTACAGGGCTTTAATACTGGTTCTGTTTGTTTCTAATGAAACTAGACTCAAAAGGAATCTGCACATATAGGTCATGACTCATAATTCATTCTGGATAATTTATAGTAAATTTTCAAAGTCGCGACAGGGGACCCAGAAACTGTTCTGGCCCTGTCTCACGAGAACTTTAATATCTCTCGGTATACTATTCATATGATCGTTTCGTTACTTTTACATGAAAACAGACTCGTAAAGCTTCGATCGCATAATTTATTCACTATTTAACACCATTCCTACAAATTTTGGTGATTTTTCAAATCCACGTCACTGCAGCTGGCAGCCTCTGTTTTTAAGGTAGGCCTTACCTATATTGTAGTTCCCATGGACCAACTATAGTCTAGTCATACTTAGGTCCACATATGGTCATATTTAGCCATTCCAATGGCTGATCATGTGACCAACTCTCTCATTCAAACCATAATCACATCATGAAACCAAATATAATTACAAACCACATATGGTCAAATTCCATACTCCACTTTTACGAACCATTTTAGCATGGCATACACATATACATCACAAAGTACTTAAAACAACCGAGGGTAGTCCTATACATGCCATATCAAAACTCAACTAAAGGAGTACCAAAAGGGCTTTGATAGTGTGGTTGACTTCAACTTCTATGATCCCGAATCCGATTGCTAACGAGCAAAATCTATAAGCAGAGAAACAAAAAAGCGGAGTAAGCAATTTATGCTTAGTAAGTTTGAGCCATAATATACACACAACCAAAGCATAGCATTCAAGTAGCTAAACAATAATTCATACACATCTTTGTTTCAATTTCATAACAAACTTTTGTGCACAATTCACTTAATAAGAAATATCATTTCGGCTCAATGGCCACATACAAGGGCACAATTTGATTGCTTATTACTTCATCCAATCGAATAAAAATCTAAGTTCGATACTCGAAAACTTACCTCGGATGTTGTCGAATGATTCGATGGCTATTCGACTACTTTTCCTTCCCTTTATCGGTTTGGTCCCTCTTTGCTCTTGAGCTTAATTTAACAATTAAATTGATTCAATCATTTGAGTATCAAAAGAGGAACTCAAGGCACTTAGCCCACATATATTCACTAGACATTAAAGTCACATAAGTCACGAATTCATGAATCGACTCAACACACAAAGCCTTCAACATGCTTACTCATGGCGAACAACACAACCTCTTAGGTACTCATTCATGGTCGATTATGCATGTTGATGTTGAGGCCAATTATGTGTTTAATACCACACATGAATGGCACACATTTTACTAGCTAATGCTTTAAATATTGTAGCTCAATACACATCTATCATTTACTTCATAATCAAAACATAATCACATGAAAATACATACTTTGAGGTAGTATATATGTCATACCAATACATCATGTGCAAACATGTATACACATATAGGTGCAAGGCGAATCTCAAGGGTTCATACCCATCCAAACACAAATTTCTACCAATCAAGTAACAAGCATAAATCATGCTCATGAATGCACCATGGCGAATACATCACAACCATACCCCTTTCAACGGTCATGGTTAAACAAAGAATTCAATGTCCTACTCAAGAATACTAAAAGAAATTTCAAGAGTAGTCAATCCATCATTACATGCATCATCAACAAGCTTCACATTTAGCATGCAATGGCTTTAACACAATATCACCCTTGGCCAAATACCATTTTCATGGCATAACAAGGTTTGAACCATGGCTAACATGCACATCAAGTTAGCAACCAAAACAAGCATAAATCTCATGACACAACCTCAAACATACCTTAATCTTGATGCAAGTATAGCCAAATCTCCTTCTAGTTCTCTTCTAAACCAAGCATGAAGCAAAATCCTTCCTTTTCCTTAGTATTTTCGGCCAAAGAAGAAAAATGGATGAACAAAATTTTTTCTTTCTTTCTCTACAACTCACGGCAATGGGGAGAAGATACCACACTCACACACATTTTTTTTCATTCTTTTATCACCCATACACCATTGTTTATTATTTCCCCTAATACACCAACAAAACATGTTTCATGACATGTTTAGCCCATACACCCTTGTCATGGCTGGCCACTTCATGTTGGGGGAATTTGACATGCAAATCCCTTATTTTTGCATGCATTATCAACTAGTCATCACACATTTCCCCATCATACTTTCAAAGTTTACTACTAGATCCTTTCTAGTGAAATTCACATTTATAACTCTAAATCGAAACATCAAAATGTCACACATGAATTAACACATATTATAGGCATCAAAATAAATTTTAAATTATTTTTATGCCTTGGTTTTATGGTCCGAAACCACATCGACTAGGGTTAATTTTGGGCATCACAACTCTCCCCATAAGAAATTTTCGTCCCGAAAATCTTACCGATAAATAGGGTTGGGTATCGCTCTTTCATAGAGTTCTCGGTTTCCCAAGTAGCTTCTTCTATCCGTGTTTGAGCCATAACACTTTCACTAAGCGGAACCCGCATGTTTATAACTCTTTCACTTCACGTGATAGGATCTGAATCGGTTCTTCCTCATAACTCATATTGGCTTGAATTTCAACCTCGATGGACTAATCACGTCGATGGATCGGATCTATAGCGTCGAAGCATCGAAACATGAAAGACATCGTGAATCTTTTCGAGTTCGGGGCAAAATCAAAGCGATATGCAAGCGGACCGACTCGCCGGATATCTCATATGGCCCAATGAACCTCGGGCTTAACTTGCCCTTACGGTAGAATCGAGTATCTTTCCAAGCGAAACCTTGAAACACTTTATCTCCCACGATACTCGATGTCTTTTCGTTTGAGATCCGCGTACGACTTGACGATCGGAGGCTATCTTTAGACTTTCACGGATCACTTTACATTCAGCATCTTTAATCAAATCCACCCGAAAATTTTGCTTTCACCGAGCTCGGTCCAAAACAATGGTGTACGGCATTTACGACCGTACAAAGCCTCGTGAGGCCATCTTAATACTTGATTGAAAACTATTGTTGTAGCGAATTCAATCAAAGGAAAATACCGTTCCATGAACCACTTGAACTCGAGGATGCAACATCTCAACATATCCTCAAGTATTTGAATTATCCGCTCGGATTGACCATCGGTTTGGGGGTGAAAGCGGTCTTTGAAATGCAACTTGGTACCCAAAGCTTCTTACAACTTCTTCCAAAATCGCGAGGTAAATCTCGGATCTCTATCAAACACGATGGAAATAGGCACCCGTGTAATCTCACAATCTGAAAGCGTACAATTGACTAGTTTGTCCATTGAAAAATCCGTACGTCGGGGACAAAGTGAGCCGACTTAGTCAATCTATCTACAACGACCCAAATCGCATCTTTCTTACTTCTTGACAATGGCGGTCCGGATACAAAGTCCATTGTGACTCGATCCCATTTCCACTCGGGTATCGTGATCGGTGAAGTAATCACGAAGGCACTTGATGTTCGCTTTCACTTGTTGACATATTAAACATCTCGAAACAAAGTCGGAGATGTCTCGTTTCATACCATGTCACCAAAAAGCGTTTCAAATCGTTGTGCATCTTCGTACTCCGGGTGGATTGCCATTCGGCTTCAATGGGCCGTTCAAATTATCGAAATAAGTTTGAATTCTTTGGAACACACAGATGACTTTTGAACCTCAAACAATCGTCATCATCGATTTGAAACTCCGATTCCTTGTTGGAACACACTCGCCGTTTGCAACCAACTCATCGTCGACTTTACGAGCTTCACAAATTTGATGTATCAATAATGGTTTGGCTTTCAATTCAGCTACTAACACATTGTCGGATCGAGCGGACAAGTGCCGTTCATCGCTATAAAAGCGAATAATGATTTACGACTCAAGGCATCCGCAACCACATTCGCCTTACGGGTGATAGTCAATGACCAGCTCATAATCCTTTAACAGCTCGAGCCAACGTCTTTGTCGCAAATTTAAGTCTCTTTGAGTCATCAAATATTTGAGACTTTTGTGATCGAATACACATGGCACTTCTCACCAAATAAGTAATGTCGCCATATCTTTAAAAGCGAATACAATGGCGACCAATTCGAGATCATGGGTGGGATAATTTTTCTCGTGTGGTTTTAATTGCCTCGACGCATAGGCCACAACTCGACCTTCTTGCATCATCGCAACCTAACCCGAGTAGGAGGCGTCACTATAGATGACAAACTCTTTGCAGATTCGGGTTGCACTAGAATTGGGGCTTCGAGTCAAATAAGTTTTTAGTTGATCGAAACTTTTCGACATTTCTCCGTCCATTCGAACTTAACATCCTTTTGGAGTAACCGTCATTAGGCGTGGCTATGGTTGAGAAACCTTTACAAATCGTCGGCAATAACAAGCAAGCCCCAAAAACTCGAACCTCGGTAATATTTCTCGGAGGCTTCCAATTAAGTATGGCTGAAATTTTATTGGTCGACTCGAATACCGTCTGAATACCACATGACCCAAAAGCTAACCTCCTCAACGAACTCACACTTCTTTGAACTTAGCATATAGCTTATCCGTAAATTCGCAACACTATCCTCGGTGTTCAGCGTGTTCGGTCTCATTTGTGAAGTAGACCAAAATGTCATCAATGAAGACAACTACGAACCGATCCAAATATGGTGCGAAGATCCGATTCATCAAATCCATAAATACCGAGGGCATTAGTAAGCCAAGCGGCATCACTAGGAACTCGTAGTGACCATATCTCGATTAAAGCGGTTTTGGGTGCGTCCGAATCTCGAATTCAAATGATAATAGCCGATCTCAAATCTATTTTTGAGAACACGAGGCTCCTTCAATTGATCGAACAATTAGTCGATCTGTGATAGCGGATATTTGTTCTTTATCGTCGCTTTATTAAGTGGCGATAGTCGATCTACTGACCTCATGGTTCCATCCTTCTTTTCACAAACAACCTTTGGTGCACCCCAAGGTGAAAAACTTCGGTGAGCAAAACCTCTATCCACCAATTCTTGCAGCTGAGCTTTCAACTCCTTTAATTCCGTTGGTGCCATACGATCACGGAGCTATCGAAGTGGAGTGGTACGGTACCAATTCGATGCCAAACTCTATTTCCCAAGCGGTGGTAAACCCGGCAATTCTTCAGGGAAAACATCCGGGTATTCACAAACCACGGGCACAGATTCGGGTTTCTTTTCTGACTCCTTGTCATCGAGCACATACGCAAGGTATGCTTCACACCCCTTTCTTACGTATTTCTGAGCCAACATTGCTGATATTACAGCTGGCAATCCCTTTAAGTCCGTAGACTCAACCCAAATTATCTCGTTATTCGTGCACCTCAGATCGGTAGTCTTGCTTTTGCAATTTACAACCGCATCGTGCATGGTCAACCAATACAAACCAAGAATAACGTCGAATTAGTCGAGCGACAAAAGCATCAAGTCGCGGGAAAACAAGAACCTCGGAATACTAGGGGACTTTTCTTACACTTTGTTGACAAACGTAATGACCCAAGGGTTTGACACCCGAATTACAAACTCGATGACTCAATAGGCAAAGTCTTCTTTGGGCGCTAAGGTTTCACATATATAAGAATGAGTAGAACCGGGGTCAATCAAAGCAATCACATTAGTATCGAAAGAGTGAAAGTACGGTAATAACATCGGTGAGGCGGCATCCTCGGCGTCTTGCGTATGGCATAAGTCCTAGCAGAACACGAGCCTCGGATCGATGGTAGCATCTCTAGATCCTCTCGACCGCCACTAGCATTGCCCGTATTTCTAGGTGGCCTACCTCGGGTTGTGGTAGCACCACGGTTCCCACTTTGATTTCGTTTTGTTCGGATAAGCTCGGGCAATCTTTAATGAAATGATCGATGATCCGCACTTATAACGAGGCGGTCCACGAATCTACAACTCGAATGTCATTTGCCACCATATTGGCGCCGTTCTGTCTTGGCGATCATTGCCAACATTGGCGATTGAAGTGACTCGCGTGCCCATAGGGGGTCGATCGCGGTCTCGTCTAGAAAAGCCCAAAGTGTCTCTAGACCGGCCTAAGCCATCTCTAAATTTCTTTGATATTGTGGGGAGGGATTCCCGAAGACCTCTTCTGAAACTCCTTGCTCCCACTTCAGCTTTTCTTTTCTCCATCTTGAGCTCCTCGGCTTTACCGCTCGCTCGACAAGAGCCACAAACTCTCGGTTCCAAAATGCCAACATACTGACTTTATATCATCATTGAGTCCATCCTCGAAGCGTTTACATAATAGCTTGGACGAAATACATTCGGCGTACCTACTAAGTCTAACAAATTTTCGCTCATAGTCAGTAACTGACATAGAGCCTTGCTTGAGATCAAGAAATTCCTTTCGTTTTTGGTCGATGAATCTCTGACTGATATACTTCTTTCGGAACTCGGTTAGAAAGAACTCCCAAGTTACTTGCTCTCTAGGCACAATAGAAGTCAGAGTACTCCACCAATAGTAGGCGGAATCGCGTAGCAAGGAGATAGTACACTTTAAACATTCATCGGGTGTACAAGATAGCTCATCGAGCACCCGGATAGTGTTGTCCAACCAAAATTCAGCTTGCTCGGCATCGTTGCTATCCGTAGCTTTAAATTCAGTAGCCCCATGTTTTGAATTCATCATTTGAGGGCTTACTTGATATATTTGGTCGATTACGGAGGTATTGTAGGTGGGGGTTGCGTTAGTCGGGAATGGAGGTTGTGGAGCAGTAGTGTTAGTTGAATGTATTGGTTGAACCTATCATTCATCACACTATAAAGGCTTGCTTAGCCTCATCATTGGATTACTAGCAATAGGTTGAGAGTCCGCGGTGCTGTCCATTGCAGCGGAGCAGGGCCACCTCTCCACATCATCAGCTATTGCTTTCGGTTGGGATCGGGATCCATTGCTATAAACAATCACAAATTGAATGTCGAAATCACCACACTATCAATTTATCACTTAATGGCATGTATAGCTAGACCCCAAACATATCACGGTAGTCCTAGAATCGACTAAACCGTAGCTCTGATACCAATAAAATTGTAACACCGAACCGAGACCATCATGCGATGTCGGACACGAGGGTTAACAGCCAAGTCCTCTTAAAGCACCGACCAATTTGGCATTTCCAGACACGCTGGAAAACTGCGTCACTATCGCCTTAAAAATCATATCTCGAGTTTCAAAACTGGAAACTGATTCCGTAAATTTTCCTGAATTTAGACTCATATATCCTTCCATGGATTTATTTCTATAATTTTTGGTCAGGCCAATTGGTACAGTTTATTAGTTAAAGTCACCCATGTTACAGAGGTCGACGACACTGACCTTCACGCGTTACAACTTGAATATCTCTCTGTACAGGGCTTTAATACTGGTTCCGTTTGTTTCTAATGAAACTAGACTCAAAAAGGAATCTTCACATATAGGGAATGACTCCTAAAACATTCTGGATAATTTATAGTAAATTTTCAAAGTCGCGACAGGGGACCCAGAAACCGTTCTGGCCCTGTCTCACGAGAACTTTAATATCTCTCGGTATACTATTCATATGATCGTTTCGTTACTTTCACATGAAAATATACTCGTCAAGGTTCGATCATAATTTATTCACTATTTAACACCATTCCTACAAATTTTGGTGATTTTCACATCCACGTCACTGCAGCTGGCAGCCTCTGTTTTTAAGGTAGGCCTTACCTATATTGTAGTTCCCATGGACCAACTATAGTCTAGTCATACTTAGGTCCACATATGATCATATTTAGCCATTCCAATGGCTGATCATGTGACCAACTCTCTCATTCAAACCATAATCACATCATGAAACCAAATATAATTACAAACCACATATGGTCAAATTCCATACTCCACTTTTACGAACCATTTTAGCATGGCCGCACATATACATCACAAAGTACTTAAAACAACCGAGGGTAGTCCTATACATGCCATATCCAAAACTCAACTAAAGGAGTACCAAAAGGGCTTTGATAGTGTGGTTGACTTCAACTTCTATGATCCGAATCCGATTGCTAACGAGCAAAATCTATAAGCAGAGAAACAAAAAGCGGAGTAAGCAATTTATGCTTAGTAAGTTTGAACCATAATATACACACAACCAAAGCATAGCATTCAAGTAGCTAAACAATAGTTCATACACATCTTTGTTTCAATTTCATAACAAACTTTTGTGCACAATTCACTTAATAAGAAATATCATTTCGGCTCAATGGCCACATACAAGGCACAATTTAGATTGCTTATTACTTCATCCAATCGAATAAAATCTAAGTTCGATACTCGAAAACTTACCTCGGATGTTGTCGAATGATTCGATGGCTATTCGACTACTTTTTCCTTCCTTTATCGGTTTGGTCCCTCTTTGCTCTTGAGCTTAATTTAACAATTAAATTGATTCAATCATTTGAGTATCAAAAGAGGAACTCAAGGCACTTAGCCCACATATATTCACTAGACATTAAAGTCACATAAGTATGGAATTCATGAATCGACTCAACACACAAAGCCTTCAACATGCTTACTCATGGCCGAACAACACAACCTCTTAGGTACTCATTCATGGTCGATTATGCATGTTGATGTTGAGGCCAATTATGTGTTTAATACCACACATGAATGGCACACATTTTACTAGCTAATGCTTTACATATTGTAGCTCAATACACATCTATCATTTACTTCATAATCAAAACATAATCACATGAAAATACATACTTTGAGGTAGTATATATGTCATACCAATACATCATGTGCAAACATGTATACACATATAGGTGCAAGGCCGAATCTCAAGGGGTTCATACCCATCCAAACACAAATTTTTACCAATCAAGTAACAAGCATAAATCATGCTCATGAATGCACCATGGCGAATACATCACAACCATACCCCTTTCAACCGGTCATGGTTAAACAAAATTCAATGTCCTACTCAAGAATACTAAAAAGAAATTTCAAAAGTAGTCAATCCATCATTACATGCATCATCAACAAGCTTCACATTTAGCATGCAATGGCTTTAACACAATATCACCCTTGGCCAAATACCATTTTCATGGCATAACAAGGATTTGAACCATGGCTAACATGCACGTCAAGTTAGCAACCAAAACAAGCATGAATCTCATGACACAACCTCAAACATACCTTAATCTTGATGCAAGTACAGCCAAATCTCCTTCTAGTTCTCTTCTAAACCAAGCATGAAGCAAAAATCCTTCCTTTTTCCTTAGTATTTTCGGCCAAAGAGAAAATGGATGAACAAAATTTTTTCTTTCTTTCTCTACAACTCACGGCAATGGGAGAAGATACCACACTCACACATTTTTTTCATTCTTTTATCACCCATACACCATTGTTTATTATTTCTCCCTAATACACCAACAAAACATGTTTCATGACATGTTTAGCCCTTACCCTTGTCATGGCGGCCACTTCATGTTGGGGGAAATTTAACATACAAATCCTTATTTTTGCATGCATTATCAACTAGTCATCACATTTCCCCATCATACTTTCAAAGTTTACTACTAGATCCTTTCTAGTGAAATTCACATTTATAACTCTAAATCGAAACATCAAAAATGTCACATGAATTAACACATATTATAGGCATCAAAATAAATTTTAAATTATTTTTATGCCTTGGTTTTATGTCCCGAAACCACATCCCGACTAAGGGTCAATTTTGGGCTGTCACATCTTTCATGAATTTTCATAAACTCTATCGTATCTTAAAATATTTGCGTGCGTAAAGAACTTTCAAAGTTATTTTAATTTACTCGATAATTGAAAGTAATATATATTTTAAATCAATTCTATCGTATATAGATTTGATAGAAAGTTTTTTTCCTTTATTTTATAGAAATGATAGACCCTTGGGTTTTATAAGAGAAGAATTGTTGGTTTGAGAATTTTTGGGCCTTTACAAAGCACATCTTACGACGATGACATGAACTACCAAGACAAAGAAAGACACGCTTTTGTTTTCAGTGTAATGAAACGCATAAAAAAATCAAACCGTTATAACCTAAAATCCAAACCCTGAGGGATTTTTATTTTATTTTCCTAAACTTTTACATCCTTTTGTTATATTGAAAAATTGAAACCAATTAGGGAAGAACAAATGCACTTAAGTGCCCATATTTCACCTTTTATACAATAAAACCCCAATAGCTAAGCCACCTACCTAGTGGATTTGACACTTGGCTTGGTTAAGTAGTACAAAATTCATTATTTAAAATTTGCAAAGTATATTTTCCATGAAATCGAGGTTGACATTGCAAAATTACTAAAACTACTAATTACATATGTTTGAATGTTTATAAACTTTATTATTTGATATAAAGTTGTTTGAATTATTAAGTTTTTTAATTTATGAAACTCTACCAATGATGATTATATTGTGTAGATGTATTTTTTCACATTTGCACCTATCTTGTTTTCTCGAACCATTTTTTTTACAAGCGAGAGAGTTAACCCCTATTCAATTATCCCTTTTTCCACACATTTGAATAATATGGGGACTAGGTTACCCTATTTTAATTTGAGATGGTGAATTGCTCGTGTCCTAACATTTTATTAGCGTAAATAGTCAATTTAGTCATTAATTGCCTTTTTGCTCTCTTATAGTACATGGACTAAATAGGTCTTGACTCATTGTACAAGGACCTCCTGTGTTAGAATTAAGTGACCCAAATTCTTATTTAAATAAAATACGATGGAAAATAAAATAAAAGTAAAATCCATATAGAACTAGACTTCTTTTATTTTATTTTAGAATAAGGTTTTAAACCTTATTAAACTCCATCTATTTTATATTGATTAGGATAAGGTGTTTCAATCCTACTAGAATATGGCTTTGCAAGCCTATAAATGAACATAGTCTATTCCTCTTGTATTTGAGTAAAAATTTTTCGACATAGTGAATTTTCTTCTCCTCTGCTAAGTGGTTTTTTCGAAAGGGTTCCACGTAAAATTTATGTGTTCTTTATTTTTATTTATTTTATTCTATTTTATTTTTCACAAATTGGTATCGAGCTTAGGGTTATTCATCTCGATCACGGTAATGGCGTCTTTGAAGTATGAAATTCATTTGGATCACAACACCAGTTGCGTTGTGGCAAATTAAGATGCAGCAGTTCTTGCACAGATGGATCTAGAGGATGCCCCGCTAGGATAGATAAGATGCCTTCGATATTAACGGATGAAGAGAAGAAGCGTAAGGATCGAAAGGCATTAACACAATTACATCGCATTTGTCAAGCGAAATTTTGCGGGATGTGATGAGAAAGCGCATTGCATTATGGAAGAGGCTAGAACAAATATGTATGTCGAAAACTCTAACAAGCAAGTTGCATATGAAGCGGCGTCTTTATGCTCATCGTTTGGAGGAAGGTGCGTCGTACCACGAACACTTAACGGTGTTTAAAGAAATTCTCTCAAACTTGGAGGCCATGGAGGTTCATTATGATAAGGAAGATCTAGGGTTGATTCTACTTTGTTCGTTGCCCCGTCTTATTCAACCTTTAGAGACACGATTTTATAGCCGCGAGTCTCTCACAGGTTGATGAGGTTTATGATTCTTTAACCTCGTATGATAAGATGAAGCATCTTGTGGTTAAACCCAACTCTCGGGGAGAGGGTCTCATTGTTCGTGGGAGACAAGACCAGGAATGTTGATGATGATGGTAGTAGTAAACAGGGCGGAATCCTCGTGGTAAATCTAAGGGTAGATCGAAATCTTCAAAGCGAGAGGTAAAACTTGTAACCACAAGAAGAAAGGGCACATTAAATCTGGTGCTATAAGCTACAAAATAAGATTAAAAGGAGGTTGCATGAATCAAAGGAAACTTGACCGAGAAAATTTCGGTGAAGGTGATGTTGTGAAGACTACGACAATGGTGAACTTCTAGTTACTACATCAATGATTCTAAAGTAAGCGAGTGGATACTTGATTCAGTTGTACCTTCCACATGAGTCCCAATCGGGATTGGTTTACAACTTATGAAACGATGTATCGAAGGTGTTGTTTTGATGGGAAATAATGCTTCATGTAAAATCGCGGTGTTGGAACAATTAAAGTTAAGATGTTTGATGGAGTTGTCGAACAACTTGAGTGGCGTGCGGCATGTTCGAATTGAAAAGAAATTTAATTTCGTTGAGTACTCTTGATTCAAAAGAATGCAGATACGGTGAAAGTGGGGTTTAAAGATTTCAAAGGGTCCCTTGTTGTGATGAAAGGGCAAAGAAAGATTGCCAAGTTATATGTTTCTGAGGTTCTCTTCATTCTTGGTGATGCAATTTGTCGCTTCCTCTTCCTTGTCGGATGATGATATTACTAAACTTTGGCATATCGCCTAGGGCATATGAGTGAGAATGGCATGGCGAAATTAAGCAAAGAGGACTTCTTAATGGACAAGGAATTTGCAAACTGAATTTCTGTGAGCCTTTGTTTTGGGAAGCAAAGAGAGTTCGATTCACTAGAGGAATCCATAACACGAAGGAAGCGTTGGAGTATATCCATTACGATGCGTGGGGGCCGTCGAGTGCCTTGAGAGGTGGAGCTAATTATATACTAACCTTTATTGATGATTTTCCGAGAAAAGTTTGGGCGTTCTTCACGAAGCGAAGCGATGTGTTTTCCACATTTAAGTCTTGAAAATTATGATTGAAAAACGAGAGGAAAGCAGATAAAATACCTGCATGCAGACAATGGCTTAGAGTTACGTTACGATGAGTTTAATAGATTGTGCAAGTCGAGAAGGGATCATGAGACACTTGACGATTCGTCATACTCCACGACAAAGCGGCGTTGCGAGCAGATGAGCGAGCGATCATGGAGAAGGTTCGATGTATGTTGTCAAATGCCAACTTACGAAGTCATTTTGGTAGAAGCGACCTCTCTTGCATGTTTTTGATCAACCGATCTCCATCCGTTGCCATTGAGAAAAAGACTCCACAAGAGGTATGGTGCGGTAATCACGCTAATTATTACGATTTAAAGATTTTGGGTGTCCTGCGTATGCTCATGTTGATAATGGAAAATTGGAACCGAGATCCATTAAATCGTTTTCTTGGTTATAAAGTGGTGTAAAAGGCTATAAGTTATGGTGTCTGAAAATAGAAAAGTTGTGATTAGCGAGATGTTGTTTTTGATGAAGCGCTATGCTACCTAACTTATCTCTTAAAGACTCTTCCAATAAAGAAAACCAAAAGCGGTGGAGCATCAGTTAATAGAGAATCAACTCCTCAAGCGGTACAAAAATTGAGAATAGAGTTGCTTCTTCACCGCAATACTCTATCGCCAAAAGCAGGACAAGAAGAGAAATTAAACCTCTAAAAAGTATGCGAGGTTGATCTAGTTGCTTATGCTTTAAATGTGGCTGAAGATATAGATGCGAATCAAGAGCCATTTAATTATTCGAGGCGATTAGGCATGAAGACTCGAGAAAAGTGGATGTTTGCTATGCAAGAGGAGATGGAATCACTCCACAAAAAGCGAACATGGGATCTTGTAAAACTTCCTAAAGGTAAAAGGCATTCGTTGTAAATGGGTGTTTAAAAAGAAAGAAGGGACTCCAGGAGTTGAAGAACCCGGATATAAAGCAAGGCTTGTTGCAAAGGGTTACTGATCAAATTCGAGTGGACTTCCAGATGTGTTCTCTCCGGTTGTTAAGCATAGTTCGATTCGAGCTTTGCTTGGTATTGTAGCTATGCATGATTTGGAGCAAGCGGTTAGATGTAAAAAGCTGCATTTTGCATGGAGAACTTGAGGAAGATATTTACATGCAACAACGAGAGGGTTTTATAGTCTCGAGAAAAGAGGACTATGTTTGCTTCTTGAAAAAGTCCCTTTCTGGTTTGAAGCGATCACCAAGAGCAAGTGGTACAAGAGGTTTGATTCCTTTATGACTTCTCATGATTTCAAAAGAAGTAGTTTTGACATTGTGTCTACTTTAAGAAAAACGTTGATGGTTCATTTGTGTATCTACTTCTTTATGTTGATGACATGTTGATAGCGACAAAAGATAAAAGAGATAAGAAAGGTTAAAGCCCAACTAAGTGAAGAATTTGAGATGAAAGATTTAGGACCAGCAAAGAAGATACTTGGTATGGAGATTCTCGGAGATAGAAAAGCAAGTAAATTGTACCTAAGTCGGAAGGGTACATTGAGAAAGTTCTTGCGAGGTTCAATATGCAGGTGCTAAGCACGTTAGTACTCCTTTAGCGACCATTTAGACTTTCATCGGCCTTATCTCCTCAATCGGATAATGAGATTGAGTACATGTCACATGTTCCATACTCTAGTGCATAGGATCTCTCATGTATGCTATGGTTTGTTCACGTCGGTTTATCATATGCGATCGGTGCGGTTAGCGATACATGGCGAATCACGGTAAAGAACAACTGGAAAGTAGTTCGATGGATTTTAAGATACTTACGAGGCACTACTAATGTTTGCTTCTTCAGTTTGGAAGAACTAAAGATGGAGTTATAGGGTATGTTGATGCTGATTTTGCTTTGGAGACCTTGATAGAAGAAGATCTCTCACACGATTACGTCTTTACAATCGGAGGTTGTGCAATTAGTTGGAAAGCCACTTTGCAAACTCACGATCGCTTTGTCTACCAAGAAAGCTGAGTACATGGCGATTCTTGAGGCTTGTAAAAGAAGCTATTTGGTTGAAGGGACTATTTAGTGAACTCAATGAAGACCTTCAAATCGCCACGATATTTTGTGACGGTCGAGTGCCATCTTTCTTACAAAAGATCAAATGTTTCATGAGAGAACAAAACACATTGATATTCGGTATCATTTTGTTCGTGATATTATTGCTCGTGGTGATATTGTTGTGAGCAAAATTAGCACTCATGAAAATCCTGCGAGATATGATGACTAAGTCACTTCCTATAACCAAGTTTGAGCATTGCTTAGACTTGGTTGGTGTTCATTGTTGAAGTTAAACCCTTAAGGGGTTTTTGGAAGAGGTGAAGAACTTGTTTATTGAAAGTTCGCGATGAAGAACTTGTTCATTGAGAATTTGTGTCAAGGTGGAGATTGTTAGAATTAAGTGACCCAAATTCTTATTTAAATAAAATACGATGGAAAATAAAATAAAAGTAAAATCCATATAGAACTAGACTTCTTTTATTTTATTTTAGAATAAGGTTTTAAACCTTATTAAACTCCATCTATTTTATATTGATTAGAGATAAGGTGTTTCAATCCTACTAGAATATGGCTTTGCAAGCCTATAAATAGACATAGTCTATTCCTCTTGTATTTGAGAAAAATTTTTCGACATAGTGAATTTTCTTCTCCTCTTGTGGTTTTTTTTTTCCGAAAGGGTTTCCACGTAAAATTTATGTGTTCTTTATTTTTATTTATTTTATTCTATTTTATTTTTCACATCCTGTGTTATTTTTCCCTACTAACTAAAAAGAAGTAAAAGAGGAAGTATCATATCTGAGAAAAACAAGAATAAATGAACAAAACAAGCTAGTGGGAAAGTTATGAGCAATTGGCTACTCAAATTAGGCATCCAAGGCACGAGTGGAAAGAGTACTCAAATCCCAAAATCGAATGAAGAGGTTGAAGTAGAACAATTTCAATCTTCAACAAGGATAGGCCTATACGGTTCCAACGGCCCCAGGACAAAAGAGGCGTTTGTTATCCTTAATAAAGTTTCTTTTAGCCAAACATTGAAAAGGAATATTATTTTCTTCAAATAGCTTTCATTTAATTCTTATTTTTGTTATGTTGTAATATTTGGAAAAAAAAAAGGTATTTCTAAGGTAACTAAATGAGTTTCGATTAATTGTATTACATTTTATTGTGTTCATCTTTATCTTTAACACATGTAAGACAACTGTCTTTAAATTTGAAATTGCACTAGGAAACTTGTGATGAGAAGATGTAGGAAATGATGTAGATGGAAAAAACAAACTTTGGAAACACATGAATCTAATATAAAAGCGACGGTGAGTGATTTATTCCAGTGGATTTTTTGTCCATGCAAAATATAGTAAGAAATGAATTGAGATAAAGGTAGAAAAATCGGGGATACTAAAATCTAAAAATTAGTACATAACTAAGAACAATAGTAACAACTGGAAAAATAAGTTAGAAATTATTGTCACATTCTAAAAAGTTCAAGCGGGGTTTAAAGGTATTACATTTTAGATAAAGTAATGATGTAATTTAAGCCTCGAGGGCTTGAAAGTCTCGATGGTTACATAGACTATGGAATGAGCTGCAATAGAGATGGGCGTGGAAGCATTGACAAGCTTTGGTTCCATCGTCGGAATGTCGAATGTTTCTGTTGGGACCATTGGGCGTCATTTAGCAACACGATTTGACCTTGTATATTTCCATTAATGACCAAATGATACTCCTCTATCCTTGGAACCTCTAAATTCGAACCGCATAACATCCGTGGATCTCGAATTACGACTCTGGTGCTCATAATTTGAAAGGGTGACGTTGAGCGAGCTATCTTTCGACAAGTTAATAAAAATTATAGAAATCGAGGCTACAAGAGAAAATGATGCTAATAACATTTAATAAAAGTAAATAATTTTATAAACGAAAAGTTCGTTCTATCAAAGTTGGCTTACCTTTTTCTTATACGTTGAGCATATACCATAAATTTGGGTTAGACTCTTGAGTTACGGCAAGTACTGATTACTTCCATAAGCGGTTGCCATAGAAGTGCACTAGAAACGAAACAAATTAATAAAATGAATTATGTTGGTTCTTTGTAGGGAAAAAAAAAGCGATAAGGCTTACACTATCGTGTGAAGAATCTGGACCCATAATGTCTGGATTGGGAATAGATGTTGTAGTATTAAGTAAAGCATAATTTCCACCGATTAGAGTTTGCTGCAGAAGACCTTGTGATTGTAGGTTGAAGCCATTCCCAATTGATCAAGATACTGTTAAGGAGAAAAGTTCAACCTCGTGTTTTATTCTACACAAAGAAAAGGTAGAGGTAGAAGAAAAGGAGAAAAATATTACCAAAATCCATCAGCCAAGGTTGGGGACAAATCTTTAGCACCGTAGTGAAGAGCTCACTTGATTCGAAACCCAAGCTCCATTGCGGTTTAAACTTGTTGACAATATTCAAAACATCTTTATAGGTTTGGGCAACTGATTTAAGTAAGATGGATCTTGAATCTTGGTAATCATGTTTGGATCATCACTGCATATGCATCCATGGAATTAAGCCTGACCCTACTAGTAATAAGTAAGCCTCTAAAAACTCTTCAATGAACACTGAATTGAGACATATTTGGATACGGGTCCAAGATTATAGATATGGTGTGTAACTCCATCAACAACATCATGTCCTGAAACTTCTAGGAAGGAATTAAACCATTTCTCATCATAATAGCCACTAGGACCTAAAACCTTTGGTTGAGTTTTGGGATCATGGTGTAATTCTTTCACTAGATTCTTAAGTACTACTATGTCTTTTCCATATTGTTCAGCCTCAACGCTTGCACCCATCCCGCTAGGAGAGTTGATTTCTGAAATAATAAATTGATTAAAATACAATTTGAAAAGTATAATGAAAAATAATCTCATGCGAGCTTGGAAAACAAATTTAGTTACCAAATTCATAAGAATCAACTTTGTATCCCTTAGAAATAGTATACTTCATGAAATCCCTTGCATTTTGCGATTTCAATCGCCAACCCAAAGACCCTTTTCGATTTGTGGTCGATTTCTTCCGAGAAGAGCATTCAACAGCGTAACCTTTACTCTTCAAATGTCATATCAATAAAGTCAATGTCTTTACTAAGAAAAAAATGGAATGTTTAATTATTTTTGAATAAATAGAAATACCAACCCAGTTTGATTGAAAATTTTATTGAGTTCGTCCCATCTTTCCATGGGAAGGCGATACGAGTGAATCCGAATAAACTATCTTCATTTTTCATGAAATTGGGGCAATTCTTAACTCCTCCTATTCCGTACACCACTTGATCTTGCAACGACCCACCAACTTTGATTCTTAAAGGATTGAATCAAAAGTAATTTCAAAAATTAGTCTGAAATTGTGCTTACATTTTGAACCAAGTTTAGTCCAACTTCGTTCACACAACCACTCTTACGAGGTGGCTTTTAACGATATTCGAATCGCAATATTTGCAATCTCATTTGGACTACCATGCATGAATTAATGATAGAGACATGTAATATTATTTACGTAGAACTCACCTTTTATTGCATTTATCCGGCCCTTCTTTTCAAATCCTGAAAAACATAAAGTACAAGAAAAGTCAAAATTTATGTAAAGACATTGTTCATACCGCACAATAAAATATTCTTACCAAATATAATAGTCCAGACCTTTCCCCAAGGACATTGATTGTAGTTGCATTTTTAAGTGAGGCCACCAATCCAATGTAGCGCATACAAAGTTATCATCTGTTTCACCAATTGATGTTGCTCCTTGAATCTAGCGTTCATTTTGCGTCGACAAGCGATATCACGGGAAACAAGGATTGCTAGAGTGAATATGCATTTCAAATCCATATCCACGATATCTAGATATTAGGAAGAAGGAAGAATTGAGGTAATGCAATTGTAATCATGCATGCGTTTATATATATCGTGTATTAAAAGTTTGTTACAATTAGATACAATTTAAAATTGGTTAGGAAATTTAATGCGTGGTAAAGGCATCATCATCATTTTGTTTAAAATTCTGGTTTTGCACTTGCAACTAATTCCTTTTCAACTTCTGATTAGAGATAATAATTCCAACTTGTTAGTTGGCAAGAAATTCATTTAAAACCACTTTTGGGCCGTCTACCATTTAAATTCCAAATTAAAAGGCTTGTATTGTTTCTTTAGCTTTTATGTCTTGTTGTCCGTATTGTCAATGGAATAGGAATGTGGGTTTTGTCACAAGGAAAATTGTATTTTGAATAATATTTTAACAAGTAAATATTGCATGTTAAGGAAGTATCTGGAGATTATATTATTGCAATAATTAAACCTATCATTAAACTTGAAACTTGAAATTCGTTAATAAGCGGATAGTAGCATATTTGAAAAAGTTTCCCACATTTTTTCTTGAAAATTTTTAGGAGAGGACCTATCTCCTTTAAACTCCAAAACCCTAAACCTCTTTCATGAATTTTCATAAACTCTATCGTATCTTAAAATATTTGCGTCGCGTAAAAAAACTTTGAGAGTTATTTTAATTTACTCGATAATTGAAAGTAATATATATTTTAAATCAATACTATCGTATATAGATTTCAGTAGAAAGTTTTTTTCCTTTATTTTATAGAAATGATAGACCTTTGGGTTTTTATAGAGAAGGAATTGTTGGCTTTGAGAATTTTACACGGGGCCTTTACAAAGCACATCTTACGACGATGACATGAACTACCAAGACAAAGAAAGACTTGCTTTTGTTTTGATGTAATGAAACGCATAAAAAAATCAAACCGTTATAACCTAAAATCCAAACCCTATAGGGATTTTTTATTTTATTTTCCTAAACTTTTACGTCCTTTGTTATATTGAAAATCTGAAACCAATTAGGGAAGAAAAATGCCGTAAGTGCCCATATTTCACCTTTTATACAATAAAACCCCAATAGCTAAGCCACCTACCTAGTGGATTTGACACTTAGCTCGATTAAGTAGTACAAAATTCTTTATTTAAAATTTGCAAAGTATATTTTCCATCGAAATTGAGGTTCTTGACATTGCAAAATTACTAAAACTATTAATTACATATGTTTGAATGTTTATAAACTTTATTATTTGATATAAAGTTGTTTGAATTATTTAAGTTTTTTAATTTTGAAACTCTACCCCGATGATTATATTGTGTAGATGTATTTTTTCACATTTGCACCCATCTTGTTTTTCGAACCATTTTTTTTACAAGCGAGAGGAGTTAACCCCTATTCAATTATCCTTTTTCCACACATTTGAATAATATGGGGACTAGGTTACCCTATTTTAATTTGAGATGGACGAATTGCTCGTGTCTAACATTTTATTGACGTAAATAGTCAATTTACGTCATTAATTGCCCTTTTGCGGCTCTCTTATAGTACATGGACTAAATGGGTCTTGACTCTTTTGTACAAGGACCTCTGTGTTATTTTCCCTACTAAAAAAAAGTAAAGAGGAAGTATCATATCTGAAAAGAAGAATAAAAAGAACAAAACAAGCCGTGGGAAAGTTATGAGCGAATTGGCTACTCAAATTAGGCATCCAAGGCACGAGTTAAAGAGTACTCAAATCCCACAAAATCAGAATGAGGAGGTTGAAGTAGAACAATTTCAATCTTCAACAAGGATAAACTATACCTAGGTTCCAGCGACTCCGGACAAAGAAGGCGTTTGTTATCCTTAATAAAGTTTCTTTTTAAGCAAACATTGAAAGGAATATTATTTTTCTTCAAATAGCTTTCCTTTAATTCTTATTTTTTGTTATGTTGTAATATTTGGAAAAAAAAGGTATTTCTAAGGTAACTAAATGAGTTTTGATTAATTGTATTACATTTTATTGTGTTCATCTTTATCATTAACACATGTAAAGACCTTGTCTTTAAATTTGAAATTGCACTAGGAAACTTGTGAAACGGAAGATGTAGGGAAATGATGTAGATGGAAAAAACAAACATTGAAACATGCGAATCTAATATAAAAAGCGACGGTGAGTGATTTATTCAGGTGGATTTTTTGTCCATGCAAAATATAGTAAGAAATGAATTGAGATAAAGGTAGAAAAATCGAGGTATACTAAAACTAAAAATTCGTACATAACTAAGAACAATAGTAAACAAGCGGAAAAATAAGTTAGAAACTCTTGTCACATTACTAAAAGTTCAGCGTGGTTTAAAAAGGTATTACATTTTAGATAAAGTAATGATGTAATTTAAGCAGGCTGAGCGGCTTGAAAGTCTCGATGGTTACATAGACTATGGAATGAGTACGCAATAGAGATGGGCGTGGAAGCATTGACAAGCTTTGGTTCCATCGTCCGAATAACCGAATGTTTCTGTTGGGACCATTGGAGCGTCATTTAGCAACGATTTGACCTTGTATATTTCCAGCTAAGCGACCGAAGTGATACTCCTCTCTATCATGGAACCTCTAAATTCGAAGCTTACAACATCCGGTGGATCTCGAATTACATTCTCTGTGCTCGTAATTTGAAAAGGTGGCGATTGAGCGAGCTATCTTCGACAAGTTAATTGAAGAAATCGGGCTACAAGAGAGAAAATGATGCTTTAACAACAATAAAGTAAATTTGATAAGCGAAAGTTCAACTCAATTAAAACTTTTCTTCCTTACGATGAGCATATACCATAAATTTGAGTTAGACTCTTGAGTTCACGGCAAGTCAGATACTTCCATGGCGGTGCCATAGAAATTGCACAAGCGAAACAAATTAATAAGATGAATTATGTTGGTTCTTTGTGGGGAAAAAAGAAGCGATAAGGCTTACAATATACTGTGTGAAGAATCTGGACCCATAATGTCTGGATTGGGAATAGATGTTGTAGTATTAAATAAAACATAATTTCCCGATTAGAGTTTACTGAAGATTTGTGATTGTAGGTTGAAGCCATTCCCAATTGATCAAGATACATTAAGGAGAAAAGTTCAACCTCGTGTTTTATTCTACACAAAGAAAAGGTAGAGGTAGAAGAAAAGGAGAGAAAAATATTACCAAAATCCATCAGCAAAGGTTGGGGACAAATCTTTTGCTTGCCGTGAAGAACTCCGCCAGATTCGTAAACCCAAGCTCCCCATTGCGGTTTAAACTTGTTGACAATATTCAAAACATCTTTATAGGTTTGGGCAACTTTGATTTAAATAAGATGGATCTTGAATCTTGGTAATCATGTTTGGATCATCACTGCATATGCATCCATGGAATTAAGCCCGACCACTACTAGTAATAAGTAAGGCTCTAAAAACTCTTCATTGAACACGAATTGAGACATATTTGGATACCGGGTCAAGATTATAGATATGGTGTGTAACTCCATCAACAACATCATGTCCTGAAACTTCTAGGAAGGAATTAAACCATTTCATCATCCTGTACATACTAGGACCTAAAACCTTTGGTTGAGTTTTGGGATCGGGTGTAATTCTTTCACTAGATTCTTAAGTACTATATCTTTTCCATATATTCCAGCCTCAACGCTTACACCCATCCAGCTCAGGAGAGTTGATTTCTGAAATAATAAATTGATTAAAACAATTGAAAAGTATAATGAAAAATAATCTCATGCAGAGCCGGAAAAACAAATTTAGTTACCAAATTCATAAGAATCAACTTTGTATCCCTTAGAAATAGTATACTTCATGAAATCTCCTTGCATTTTTCACGATTTCCAATCATCAACCCAAGAACCACTTTTAGATTTGTGGTCGATTTCTTGAAAGAACAGCCCTCAACCCTGACGTAACCTTTACTCTTAAAATGTCATATCAATAAAGTCAATGTCTTTACTAAGAAAAAAAAAATGGAATGTTTTAATTATTTTTGGAATAAATAGAAATACCAACCCAGATTTGATTGAAAATTATTATTGAGTTCGTCCCATCTTTCCATGGGAAGGCGTAGTGAAAGTCAATCCGAATAAACTATCTTCATTTTTCATGAAATTGGGGTACCTTAACTCCTCCTATTCCGACACCACTTGATCTTGCAACGACCCACCAACTTTGATTCTTAAAGGATTGAATGTCAAAGTATTTCAAAAATTAGTCTCAAATTGTGCTTACCACTTTGAACCAAGTTTAGTCCAACTCGTTTCACACAACCACTCTACGAGGTGGTTTTAACAAGATTCGAATCGCAATATTTGCAATCTCATTTGGACTACCATGCATGAATTAATGATAGAGACATGTATATTATTTACGAGAACTCACCTTTATTGCATTTATCGACTTCTTTTTCAAATCCTACTAAAAACATAAAGTACAAGAAAAGTCAAAATTTATGTAAAAGACATTGTTCATACACGCACAATAAAATATTCTTACCAAATTTAATAGTCCACTTTTCCCAAGGACATTGATTGTAGTTGCATTTTAAGTAGGCCACCAATCCAATGTAGCGCATACAAAGTTATCATCTGTTTCACCAATTGATGTTGCCTGAATCACAACGCTCACATTTTGCGCCGATTTAAAGCGATATCGGGAAACAAGGATTGCTAGGCTGAATATGCATTTCAAATCCATATTCATTTATATCTAGATATTAGAAAGAGCGGAAGAATTGAGGGTATGTGAAAATAAAATAGAATAAAATAAATAAAAATAAAGAACATAAATTTTGTGGAAACCTGAAAAAACCACGCAGAGGAGAAGAAAATTCACTATGTCAAAATTTTTACTCAAATACAAGAGGAATAGACTATGTCATTTATAGGCTTGCAAAGCCATATTCTAGTAGGATTGAAACACCTTATCCTAATCAATATAAAATAGATGGAGTTTAATAAGGTTTAAAATTCCATTCTAAAATAAAATAAAAGAAGTCTAGTTCTATATGGATTTTACTTTTATTTTATTTTCCATCTATTTTATTTAAATAAGAATTTGGGTCACTTAATTCTAACAATTCCACCTTGACACAAATTCTCAATGAACAAGTCTTCATCGCGAACTTTCAATAAACAAGTTCTTCACCTTCCAAAAACCCCTAAGGTTTAACTTCAACACGAACACCAACCAAGTCTACAATGCTCAAACTTGTTATAGGAAGTGACTTAGTATCATATTCCAGAGATTTTCATGAGTGCTAATTTTGCTCACAACAATATCACCTCGAGCAATAATATTTTCAAACTCGAAACTGATTCCGTAATTTTCCTGAATTTAGACTCATATATCCTTCCATGGATTTATTTCTATAATTTTTGTCAGGCCAATTGGTACAGTTTATTAGTTAAAGTCACCCATGTTACAGAGGTCGACGACACTGACCTTCACGCGTTACAACTTGAATATCTCTCACAGGGCTTTAATACTGGTTCCGTTTGTTTCTAATGAAACTAGACTCAAAAGGAATCTTCACATATAGGAATGACTCCTAAAACATTCTGGATAATTTATAGTAAATTTTCAAAGTCGCGACAGGGGACCCAGAAACCGTTCTGGCCCTGTCTCACGAGAACTTTAATATCTCTCGGTATACTATTCATATGATCGTTTTTACTTTCACATGAAAATATACTGTCAAGGTTCGATCGCATAATTTATTCACTATTTAACACCATTCCTACAAATTTTGGTGATTTTTCACATCCACGTCACTGCAGCTGGCAGCCTCTGTTTTTAAGGTAGGCTTACCTATTGTAGTTCCCATGGACCAACTATAGTCTAGTCATACTTAGGTCCACATATGATCATATTTAGCCATTCCAATGGCTGATCATGTGACCAACTCTCTCATTCCAAACCATAATCACATCATGAAACCAAATATAATTACAAACCACATATGGTCAAATTCCATACTCCACTTTTACGAACCATTTTACACGCACATATACATCACAAAGTACTTAAAAACAACCGAGGGTAGTCCTATACATGCCATATCCAAAACTCAACTAAAGGAGTACCAAAAGGGCTTTGATAGTGTGGTTGACTTCAACTTCTATGATCCCGAATCCGATTGCTAACGAGCAAAATCTATAAAACAGAGAAACAAAGAAACGGAGTAAGCAATTTATGCTTAGTAAGTTTCGAGCCATAATATACACACAACCAAAGCATAGCATTCAAGTAGCTAAACAATAGTTCATACACATCTTTGTTTCAATTTCATAACAAACTTTTGTGCACAATTCACTAATAAGAAATATCATTTCGCTCAATGGCCACATGTTAAGGCACAATTTCGATTGCTTATTACTTCATCCAATCGAATAAAAATCTAAGTCCGATATCAAAACTTCCTCTGATGTTGTCGAATGATTCCGATGGCTATTCACTACTTTTTTCCTTCCTTTATCGGATTTGGTCCTCTTGCTCTTGAGCTTAATTTAACAATTAAATTGATTCAATCATTTGAGTATCAAAAGAGGAACTCAAGGCACTTAGCCCACATATATTCACTAGACATTAAAGTCACATAAGTATGGAATTCATGAATCGACTCAACACACAAAGCCTTCAACATGCTTACTCATGGCCGAACAACACAACCTCTTAGGTACTCATTCATGGTCGATTATGCATGTTGATGTTGAGGCCAATTATGTGTTTAATACCACACATGAATGGCACACATTTTACTAGCTAATGCTTTACATATTGTAGCTCAATACACATCTATCATTTACTTCATAATCAAAACATAATCACATGAAAATACATACTTTGAGGTAGTATATATGTCATACCAATACATCATGTAAACATGTATACACATATAGGCAAGGTCAATCTCAAGGGGTTCATACCCATCCAAACACAAATTTTTACCAATCAAGTAACAAGCATAAATCATGCTCATGAATGCACCATGGCCGAATACATCACAACCATACCCTTTCAACTTCGGTCATGGTTAAACAAAGAATTCAATGTCCTACTCAAGAATACTAAAAAGAAATTTCAAGAGTAGTCAATCCATCATTACATGCATCATCAACAAGCTCACATTTAGCATGCAATGGCTTTAACACAATATCACCTTGGCCAAATACCATTTTCATGGCATAACAAGGATTTGAACCATGGCTAACATGCACGCCAAGTTAGCAACCAAACAAGCATGAATCTCATGACACAACCTCAAACATACTTAATCTTGATGAAGTACACCCAAATCTCCTTCTAGTTCTCTTCTAAACCAAGCATGAAGCAAAATCCTTCCTTTTCCTTAGTATTTTCGCCAAAGAAGAGAAAATGGATGAACAAAATTTTTTCTTTCTTTCTACAACTCACGCAATGAGAAGATACCACACTCACACACACATTTTTTTTCATTCTTTTATCACCCATACACCATTGTTTATTATTTCTCCTAATACACCAACAAAACATGTTTCATGACATGTTTAGCCTATACACCCTTGTCATACGCCACTTCATGTTGGGGGAAATTTAACATGCAAATCCCTATTTTTGCATGCATTATCAACTAGTCATCACACATTTCCCATCATACTTTCAAAGTTTACTACTAGATCCTTTCTAGTGAAATTCACATTTATAACTCTAAATCAAACATCAAAATGTCACATGAATTAACATATTATAGGCATCAAAATAAATTTTAAATTATTTTTATGCCTTGGTTTTGTGGTCCGAAACCACATCCCGACTAGGTCAATTTTATATCACATCTTTCATGAATTTTCATAAACTCTATCGATCTAAAATATTTGCGCACGTAAAAGAACTTTCAAAGTTATTTAATTTACTCGATAATTGAAAGTAATATATATTTTAAATCAATTTATCATATAGATTTCAAGAGAAAGTTTTTTTCCCTTTATTTTATAGAAATGATAGACCACTGGTTTTATAAGAGAAGGAATTGGTTTTGAGAATTTTACACTGGCCTTTTAAAGCACATCTTAATGACGATGACATGAACTACCAAGACAAAGAAAAGACCTGCTTTTGTTTTCAGTGTAATGAAACGCATAAAAATCAAACCGTTATAACCTAAAAATCCAAACCCTACAGGATTTTTATTTTATTTTCCTAAACTTTTCATTCTTTTGTTATATTGAAAAATTGAAACCAATTAGGGAAGAACAAATGCCGCCTAAGTGCCCATATTTCACCTTTTATACAATAAAACCCCAATAGCTAAGCCACCTACCTAGTGGATTTGACACTTGCCTCATTAAGTAGCAAAATTCATTATTTAAAATTTGCAAAGTATATTTTCCATCGAACTGAGTTAATGACATTGCAAAATTACTAAAACTACTAATTACATATGTTTGAATGTTTATAAACTTTATTATTTGATATAAAGTTGTTTGAATTATTTAAGTTTTTTTAATTTATGAAACTCTACCAACCGATGATTATATTGTGTAGATGTATTTTTCACATTTGCACCTATCTTGTTTTTCTCTGAACCATTTTTTTTACAAACGAGGAGTTAACCTCTATTCAATTATCCTTTTCCACACATTTGAATAATATGACTAGGTTACCCTATTTTAATTTGAGATGGACTGAATTGCTCGTGTCCTAACATTTTATTGACGTAAATAGTCAATTTCGCCATTAATTGCCCTTTTGCACACTCTCTTATAGTACATGGACTAAATAGGTCTTGACTCTCATGGTACAAGGACCTCCTGTGTTAGAATTAATGACCCAAATTATTTTAATAAATATCGATGGAAAATAAAATAAAAGTAAAATCCATAGAACTAGATTAAATTTTTTTCAATTTGAACATGCCGACGCCACTAATGTTCGCAACCCATCAAACATCTTAACTTTAATTGTTCCAACACCCGGATTTTAATAAGATTATTTCCCATCAAAACAACACCTTCGATACTATTTCATAAGTTGTAAACCAATCCCATTGGGACTCATGGGAAGGATTAATCAATATCCACTCGCCATTTAGAATCATTGATGTTAAAACTAGAAGTTCACCATCCAGTCTTCACAACATCGCCTTCCAATTTTTTCCGTTTTTTTGATTCGCAAACTCCCCTTTAATCTTATTTTGTAGCTTATAGACCGATTTAAGTCCCTTTTTCTTCGTTGCAAGTTTTATTGCTTGAAGATTTCGACACCCTTAGATTTCCACAGGATTCCGCCCTCGTTCTACCACGATCATCATCAACATTCCCTTTTGTTCCATTTCAATGAGACCTCTCCCGGAGTTGGGTTTAACCACAAGATGCTTATCTTATCATACGAGGTTAAAGAATTAAACCCATCAACTGGGAGAACTCCCCTTATATAAAAATCGTGTTCTAAAGGTTGAATAAGACGCAACGAACAAAGTAGAATCAACCCAGATCTTCCTTATCATACCGAACCTCCATGGCCTCCCGCTTGAGAGAATTTCTTTAAACACTTGTTCGTATGACGCACCTTCCTCCAAACGATGAGCATAAAGACGCCCTCATATGCAATTGCTTGTTAGAGTTTTCAAACATATTTGTTCTAGCCTTTCCATTGCAATAGCTTTCTTTCATCACATCCCCCAAAATTTGGACAAATGCGATTAATTGTGTTAATGCCTTCATCCTTACGCTTTCTTCTTTCATCCCTTTAATGTCAAGGCATCTTATCTATCCCTAAAGGGGCCATCCTCAGATCCATCCGCAAGAAGCGATCTTAATTTGCCACAACGCAAACGGTTAATAACAAATGAATTTCATACTTCAAAGACGCCATTAGGATCTGATGAATAACCCTAAGCTCGATCCAATTTTGGAAAAATAAAATGAATAAAATAAAAAAAATAAAGAAACATAAATTTTAGTGAAACCCTTTCAAAAAAACCACTTCAAAGGAGAAGAAAATTACTATGTCAAAAAATTTTTACCAAATACGAGGAATAGATATGTTTTTAAGCTTGCAGCCATATTTAGTAGGATTGAAACATTATCAATCAATATAAAATAGATGGAGTTTAATAAGGTTTAAAATTTTATTCTAAAATAAAATAAAAGAAGTCTAGTTCTATATGATTTTACTTTTATTTTATTTTCCATCATTTTATTTAAATAAGAATTTAAAAATTTAAGGGTAATGCAATTGTAATCATGCATGCTTATATATATGGTATTAAAAGTTTGTTACAATTAGATACAATTTAAAATTGGTTAGGAAATTTAATCGTGGTAAAGGCATCATCATCATTTTGTTTAAAAGTTACGCTTTTGAATAACTAATTCCTTTTCAACTACGGCGAGATAATAATTCCAACTTGTTAGTTGGCAAGGAAATTTCATTTTAAAACCACTTTTTGGGCCTTACCATTTAAATTCCAAATTAAAGGCTTGTATTGTTTCTTTAGCTTTTATGTCTTGTTGTCCGATTGTCAATGGAATAGGAATTGGGTTTTGTCACAAGGAAAATTGTATTTTGAATAATATTTTAACAAGTAAATATTGCATGTTAAGGAAGTATGGAGATTATATTATTGCAATAATTAAACCTATCATTAAACTTGAAACTTTAGAAATTCCGTGTTAGTAGTAGCATATTTGAAAAAGTTTCCACATTTTTTTTTCAAAATTTTCCGGAGGACCTATCTCCTTTTCCCCAAAACCCTAAACCTCTTTCATGAATTTTCATAAACTCTATCGTATCTTAAAATATTTTGACAAAAAACTTTCGAG
>NW_026440436.1:0-34640 GCF_025698485.1 Gossypium arboreum
CAGTAGCGTTGAGCTTTTGTCTTTCAAGACACTGGCGACGAGGAAAACGGAAATGGGAAGATGAGCTTCAGGGTTTTTCACCTTCATATTTTCCCTCTCGTATTTCCCGCACTTTCGTGTTGATTTCTGTCTTACTTTAGCACCTTCGGTTTTCTCCATATCCGAACCCGAATCTTCGTACTGGTAGAACATGTCCGGATCATATTCCAGAGCCCACATCATCTATAGAAATCAATATTAGAACACGAATGCTAATCTCACTCAAACTCGAATGTGAGCAAAGCATTTAACATACCTCCCATAAGTATAAGGAATCGCAAAATGAGAACTCTCGACGAAATAAGACCATTAGCATTCGGAAAGCAAAGAGATAATCACCTCCACCTAGCGTCTCTATAAACCAATGTAAGGAGGAAAACTATTAACAAAATGTGCAAAAGAAGTTATGTAAGTTTCGGTTCGTACCTAAGTGCTGATGAAGTTTCGGGTCGATAACTTGAGTTACCGTCGCCAAACTACAAAGCTGTGTTTCAACCCCGACCGAACTATCGGTGCACCGGAAATTTCCTCTCTTTAATAAGATTCAAAATATGAACACATATTGTAAGAAACCAGCAATAAAGCCGATGAGCACTGCAATGTCATACGGAAATCAAGTCAAAAAGAAGTACCAATCTACGCATTAAACGCTCGAAGCACCAAAATGCATCAGCTTCATCTTCAAGAAGCATAATCATCGGGGAACATAGGTCACTCATTCCTGCTCGACATTGTAAACAAAATTAGACCACTCATCCTATAAAATCCGATTCAATTTAAAAAAATAGATCGAGTATTACTTACCTTGACAGTAGCCAACATCAGTATCTATCCAAGCATAAACAGAGAGAATATCCCATAGTTTCGCTAAATTCTCTTCCTTCTCGTAGAATACTAAAGTCCGGTCGGCACGCCTCACATCCAGGCCTGAGTCGAAATATGAATATGAGGAATGTCATTGGACTCAAGAAATAAAACAAAGTATATACTTATAATTTTCAAATTTTTATCTAATATAATTTTAATCATCGTTAGTGTATTAGAAAATAATGGATAGAAAAGTATTTGAAAGATCGAACCCTAATCTTACCTATTTGATGCAATGTAAGCAGCCACTGGATTACTTTATTGTCCAAAGGACCGCGACTCGTTAGTTCCTTCACAATTTCTATCGTATTATCATCTGCGCTTAGAATAATTAATCACACATTAATATTCGAATGTACAATATTTGAATTCACATAAAATATCCATTTCCATCTTTAATATCATATTTATTTCAATTTGGTCCAACTATTTGTTTAAAAAAGAAAAGTGAAGTGTTGAGTGAGTTACCTTGACTTGTCTCCGCAAGTACTAAAGGGTCACTAATTGGCTGACCGTCTTCGGTTATTACAGGCGCTGTTATGTACTTGCCACTTCCAACGACAGGAAATATTTCACGACAATCACTCTTCATTTTGCATATTGCTCCTAAAAAAAACAACTTTCAAAATGCTCTGCGGTACAATTTTTGGTTAAAATATGCAATTAATCCTTATATTTTAATAAAATTCGAGATTTAATCCCTATTTTTAAATTCTAAAAATTAAGTCCTACTCTTTTAATTTTAAAATCCTAATCTAATCACTAAAATCATAAGTTTTTTTTTTTTTCAAAATTTATCAATAAAACATGTTGGTTAGACTTCCTTCATTTGACGTGGCATATGGTTGAGGAAAATAAACATGTTAAAAGTTGACAAATTTTAGCGGGCCAAAATTAATTTTTAATTTTTATGATAGTAAAATTCAATTTCACTATTTGAATAGTCTATATCTTTATAATTTTAAAGAATTAAATCGAACTTTTATCATTTTTAGGGGCAAAGTGTAATTTTACCTTTATTAATTTAAAATTTTACAAATTTAAAAGGCCTAAATGAAAATTTTTCCACTTTAAGGGTTCGGGCCCCTAGCTACGCCTCGTTGTATTATAATTTTAAATTAAAAAAAGTAAGAGAATTGGATTTTTAACTTTTAAAGTATAATGATTAAATCTCAAATTTTATCAACATACATGAATGAACTTCATATTTTAACCCAATTTTTTTATTTAAACTGATTCGTAAAACTTCAAACCAAGTTTAATTTATATAATAAGACACGCTAGTTTAATTTTAAAAATTTCACTCAAATTAACTCGATAAAAAAAACATAATTTCCAAAAGATTGAATAGAAAATAAAAGGAATGAAGATAAGTGAAGTACCTTCGTTGCTGACGTATCTGATCCCTTTCCTCGTATGTGCTATCGGCATCAAAGCAACCAAGTAGAAACTCCCATACTTCTCCTCTAATTGTCGGATGGATCCCCTACATTTTCCAATCCAATAATTAAAAACCATAAATAGAGCCAATCAAATTAGAGGATTTAGTTTTTATATTTTAATTTTCAATATAATTTTTTTAAATTTTTCTAAAAATAGATAAAATCATTAAAATTTAATCATTATTTTTAAATATGTTTCACTTCAGATATGAATAGATATTTAATATTCAAGCTGATGGTTATGCCAACCCAAGAACATGATTGATTAGGGTGAAGTCGAAAAATTCTTTTAAAGGGATCAAACTAAATTAAATTTTTTATGAGAGCCAAAATACTTTTTTTCATTGTAAGCTTAAAATTTTATAATTTTAGAAAAATTAAATCAAAATTTTATCATTTAGAGGGTCAAAATGTAATTTTACAATGTATTAATTTTTTACTTTTGAATTTTAAAAGGGTTAAGATACAAATTTTTCATTTTAGGGACACCAAGGCCTCTACTTGTCTTTTGAGCTAAATTTGATTACCCTTAAAAAAAAAGTCAAATCGTTTTTTTAATGAAAATACCAACTAAAATCTTAATTTTTTTAACGATGTTGGCACAAAAATTCACGTTAAAAATTAATATTTTAGTCAGTATTTCCATTAAAAACAACAATCCGACTTCTTTTAAAAGGTTGAATGTCAAATTTAATTTTTAAAAAAAAAGAATAAGGGTCAAATTGACAAAAGAAAATGAAAACATTGAAGGCTAAATTTATATTATGTCTTGATATAAAAACCAATTTAGAAATTGAGGAATAGTTTAAGGACGATGGATGCAATTAGCCCATATGCATGTATGTATGATGAAGATCCACTCACCCCACGATGTATACGGTCTAGAGTTTTGGCAATATCCAAACGGCCATCTGGAGAAAATGCAGCTTTCCATCTCCTCACGCTTAGAGTTTTTCCAGGCTGCATCCATCACCATATTATCATCTTTTATTAACCAACTTCTTTTCCCCCATAAATAATCCTCATTTATTTCCAAAAAATTAATTAAAAAATAAATAAAAAAACAAACCCTGATCTTAAATTTGGTGTTCGGAACATCAGTACATTCAGGTCGGACCTCATAATAAGAATCTGCAGGTTCTGCTGGAGCTCCCCACATTTATCAAATAAATATTTAAAAATAAAAAAACTGTTTTTTCCCCTTTTTTGCACAAAAAAACTTCTTTCCACCAAAAGTTAAAACCTTTGGGTGGAAGAAGAAAAAACACCCAAAACAGAAAAATGCAGGGGAAAATTTGATAAAATGGAGAAGCCCAGGCAACTCTGCTTCCTCAAAAAGGGATTCTCATTCTTGGACTGTTTTTAAATTTGTTTTAATTGCTTATTTTGTAATTACAAACCGTTTTTCCTTCTTTTCTCTGCTTCTTGTCTAAATTTAACCGCCAATTTCCTTATTTGTCTTATGTCCTAAATTTAAATCTCTTTTAATGTTTATTTTGACTTTTTAATTTGACATTTTCTTTATGTTTTTTTCTACCTAGAAGATTAAACTTTCAATAACTGAAAAAAGGTCACTTGCAACAATAAAACAGAATACAGTTGTAAAACCCATACCATCACTCAAACAAAAACTACATGTTGTCTTACACCGAGTTATTCGTCCAGGTTCGAAAATAAGCTTGAAAATGAAAGAGTTCGAGTAAAAATGTAAATTGAAAAATAGATTTAGACAAAAATAAAACCTGTTTTTTAAATGGGTTGAGCCTCGGTAGAATTTTTGGTTTCGTTCGGCTAGCCGAATCAACTGCTTTTACTACTACTTTATTGTTATTATGTGGATATTGTATCTCTTGTTTTATTATTAATTCTACTATTATTTTAGAGACATTTACTTATTAACTTGCAACTATCATAGTGTTATTTAAGTATAAAGATTTTTTAATGTATTTGATGTATTATATTTTTAAATTAATTTTAGATTAAAAAATTTAATACAAGTAAGTTGGATCAAGTTTGGGTTTAACATTTTTAATCTAGGTTGGGCTTGGACAAAATTTTAAGCCTAGAAAACAAGCCTAAATTTTTACATTAACCTAACTTGACCCATGATCAGTTCTATAACTAGTTATTAGCTTGGTTGGCTTTTCTTGGAATTTTGCAAATAAAAATATCATCAAATAAAATTTGTTATATTTAAATTAAAGTTTTGATGTTAAAAAGTTATATTCTAATTAAAATAACTTTATTTTGGATATTGTATAATTAGAGAATTAATAATAATACATGTTACATTCAAAGGGAACTACTCAAATAAAGACTTATCACTTGCTCCCTAAAAGTTTAAACCCAAATGAAGTATATAACTAAATATCCTTTAATCGCTAAATCAATTAATGTCTATTAACTTTGCTGACGTGACATCCACATGCATATTACATCGACAATTAATTAATTTTTTAAAATTAAAAAATATATTAATTGTTGATGTGGCATCAACGTGTATGCCATGTTAGGAAAGTTAACAAACGCTAACTTTTCCATCCATTTTGTGTAATTTGACAAACAATGTAATGTCAAGGGCTAAAAGAGGCGATAAATTAAATGAATAGTTGAAATGATTTTTTTTTGTAAAATTTGAAGATCAAATAAGTTATTATGCCAAGAATATTAGATATTTTTTATACAATGTTTAGCACTACTTATAATCCCTTCTTAACCTTTAAGTAGAAGGATAAGTAAATTTTAATGTGCTCAAACCACTTTTTTCTACAATGATAATAATATCGATATCAATTAAACTAAAACTCGATTCACAACAATAACATAAATAAAGGCAATATTCAATACAGATATGTTGGATTTTGTTTAAAAAATTATATCTCATATCTAAAGTCATATAAGTATGAGGAATGAAATTCAACAATTACGATTTGCAAACCTGTCTCCATCTCAAGCACTCTTTTTCTTTTCCTTTTCCTTTTTCTTTATTATTTTAGAATATATCTAAAATAAAAGAAAATTTAAGAATGACTTGAAGAAGAGGAACTTTGATATTAGACCAAATTTAATTTTAATTTTTGTTGCTAATTCGTTGTTTTAAAGTTATATTTTACAATCATATCAAACGATTATTATCATAAATATTCAATACATGTATTGAACTAAATAATTAATTGTTAACACATAATTCACACAAGTGGAATTGAATCTAAGTATTTAAAATATTCGAACTTTAACTTTACTATTTCAATCGAGAACTCATTGACACGACTGATATTTACTATGAATTACTACAGTAACATTAATTATATAAAAATTTACACATTTTCTATTGGTGAAAGCAAATTCCATTAATGTATGTAGAATTTCAATGGTTTAACCCAAAGGAAAGACATGGATATTCTTGTGTATGATCAAGCAAAGCATATATTCAATATATATATATATATATAAAAAGAAGATTCATATAAACTATAAGAAGTAGAAGATTTATACTTTGGTCCAGAAACCAAGAAATCCTCGAAGCAAAAAAGAAAGGGAATATATGGAAAAGAAACAAAAGCTTGTAAGCCACAGTTTATATAGTTTTGGGTTAATTCCATAATATGTTCTCAAAGTATAGATTAGATTTTAAAGTGGCCCTACATTTCAAAATGCTCTAATTGAGTTCTTAAAGTATCATTTTCGTATCAATTAGGTCCTTCCATTGGCTCGAGCACTAAATGCTGACTTAGATCTAACATGGAGTGAATTTAAAATACGTAAACATGTGTGTACTTATTATGTAAACAACTTGAATCTAACGTGTTGAAAAAAAAAACAATCTCATTAAAATTTAGAAGGGTGCATGAGATTTAAGGTGTCCATGCGATAAATACACATTTTTAAATATGCCACATGTCATATCGCACATAATTCAATGCATAAGCTAAAAGCTAAGCTGACAAAAGGGCCTAATTGATATGATACTAATATTTTAAGAACTCAATTAAAATATTTTAAAATTTTGAGACGAGTTTAGAATTTGAGCTATAGTTTGAGGACATCAGGTGCAATTAACCCTAAATTTCTTTTCATGCAAGTTGGCCTACAAAAACCCTGGTATAGGCACCCATTGTTGTCACCAAAGTTTCAGTTTGTTTTGGTTGAAAACACATATAGGGTCATTGTTTGTTTGTTTTGGTTTTAGGAATGGCAAACTCCATTTTGAGAACATTAGATTATGAAAGCAAAGGATTTGTAGCAGTGGGGCTGCTTTGTTTGATGATGATGATGATGATTCAAAAGGGTTATGCAAGAGAATTCCAAGTGAACTGGGGTCTTCATAATGGCTCCAATGCTCAAACTTACAATCAATGGGCTGAACACAACAGATTTCAGATTGGTGACTCACTTGGTAAGTTGCTAATATCCACTATACAAATCACATTTTGAAGAACACATTTGAGAAAAAGAAAAGTCATAAGGTTTAAAAAGATAATTCAATAGTTTAATTATTTCTTACAATCAAGTCCGAACTTAATTATGAAATTGTCAAAACCCATTATTTTTATAAAATAACAAATATTTTTTAGTGTTTTTATTTTTATATAAAATTTAAAAATATATATGCATACGATAATATTTGAACCTAAAACCTCGTAGATTTGTCATATTGATTAGGTTACCCTTAAAAGGTAAAAGGATCTAATTTTAACTTTCTAAAGGTATAGAGACTAAAATCTCAAATTTTATATAAGCATAGGGACTAGTATAATGTTAAAGTATTTTGTTTGAATTGTAATGTATGTGTGCGATGATATGCCACAGTGTTTAACTACGCACCAAACGAAGATTCAGTGCTATATGTGAGTGAGGATGCCTACAAGAACTGCAATGTAGAGTCACCCTGGTCCAAATACACCGATGGCCACACTGTTTTCTCATTGGATCATTCAGGGCCATACCATTTCATCAGTGGTACCAAAGGCAATTGCCAAAAGGACGAGAAGTTAGTGGTCGTCGTCTTAGCTGATCGGACCAACCGTTCTTCCAACGCAAACGTAACCAACGCTCCTTCTCCCGCGCCATCTGGTTCGGTCGATGTAATGGTGCCGTCTCCAGCACCCGTAAACGAAACCAATGCTCCTTCTCCTCCACCAACCGGTTCGACCAACGTAATGCCGCCATCTCCGGCACCTTCTGCGGAGTCTCCACCGACGGGGACAGTGGAGGTTAACCCGACACCGGCACCGAGTGAAGAGTCACATCCACCAAATGTTGCAACTTGTTTGAGGTGGATGAGTACTACAATGGGAACAATGTTGGTGGCTTCAACTCTTGTTTTAGGGTTCTAAGTGGGGAGTTCTTCCTTTATTACTACTATTGTTAATTTTTTTGATATATTTATTTTGTTTGATTTGCCTCAGTTTGTGTCTATTAGGTTAAAATGGGTTTTTTTTTTTCTTGATTATTGATTGTTAAAGAAAAACAGAAGGAATAAGCTTTATATATAGTGTGTATAATATTTGGTGTGTACTTGTTTGTAAACACATAAATAAATGGATTTTATACCTTTTGGGATACCAGCTTCCTTTCTCATTTTTTTTAGTTTCCAATACATTTATATGAACGAGCCCAATAATTAGTATTTCGCATTTAATAGATCCATTAAGAGGTAGATGTTGTTTATGAATTTTAAAACTTTTTATTCTTAGAGTAAGGATCAAACTCTCAACTCTGATTAAGGTAACCTCTTTTCATATGATAAAAATTTGTTTCTATCTTTCTTAAATAGGTTTTATTTATATTGTAAGTTAAATCTAATTAATCTTTATTTTAAATAAAATTTGATTTCCACTAAAAATGTGGAGTTTATTTGAATAGTTAAATATTCTTTGATGAAAAATTATTTTGTAAACTATGAGTGAGTTCTTTTTTTCTTTTGTCAAAATCGATGTAGTTTAAAAAGTATACAAATAAGACTAGGTGATAATAGGTGAGTGTAGATATAATTAAAAAATTAATATATATATATATATATACAAAATAAATGATACATATAACAATTTTTCAATTCTGGTTGCGAAATTTCCTTTCCGTTCATTAAAGATCTTAATTTTAATTTTAATTTTCATATATATATATATATATATATATATATATATATATATTAATTCCATCAAATGGCCCCAAAATCAATCAAATTTTTAATCGATCCTCAAAATTTAGTATAACTCCAATCACATCCTTTTGCCAATCATTCCATCAACTTTTCTATTACATGTCTATTAGTGACATGTGTCAACAACTGAGTTTGACATGTATCATTTTAAAAAAAATTTCTTCTCTTCTTACATTATTCTTTTCTTTTCTACGTAGTAAATACAAATACAAATAATATATATTATAAATAAAATAAATTTTAAATTCATAATTAATTACACTATTATTTAATTTTATTGTTTTATAAAAATATTTACTTTTTCTTTTATATAAATAAATACAAAAATAAATAATATTTTATTACAAGTGATTCATAAAATATAAAAGTAATGTATAATAAATATTTTCTTTCTTTATTCTTTGTTTTCTGTAAATTTTAATGGTTCATACAAATACTTTAAACTAGATCATGGCCACACCGCAATTTAGAGTCACCCATGTCCAAATATTTTCAACATTGGGCCGAGAAAATCTCCACATTTTTCTCAAAGGGGAAAGAAGCAAAGTTGTTGCATTGATGATGGGGGATTTCAAAGATCTATACCGAAATTATTTCCAACTGCAACTTGAAATAGAACTCTTGGGTTTCGTTTTTATACGTAAAAGAGGGCTACATTCCCATTCTGTTTCCTTAAAATAATCCCCACTAATTAGTTTTTTCTTTACACATCATTTCTTTAACCTCTCTATCAAAAGTTTTTCCCTAATTCTACTTTCTTCATCAACCTAATTGTATTGTGTAATATTGAATCCAATATCCCAGCTACCTGCAAATTTAAACACCAATGACCGTGGATTTCGTGTAAAAGTAAAAAAGAATGGCGGTTTGGGACATGCTGCTAAGATACTAACCGTGAAAACACCTCCTATTATAGCACAGACATTGGTGAGGAAGTGTGAGAACGATTTTGGGTTCTCTGTTACCAAAACCTGCATACAGAAAAACGAATGAAAAACAAGAAGAATGGAAGGTAAAAACTTTGTTAAAAATTATTAAAGCAGTTTGGAAAATAACCTGCATTGGAGATAACTCGAAATGAAATTTCACAACAGGTATGTATATGCTCTGTGCCAGACTGCTGTGGGCGGTGTATTCATATTCCTCAATTAACGTATGTTCCCGAGAAGATTTTCTTGTAACTACCTCTGTTTTGACTATTTGAAGGTAATGCTCTATCTGAAAATGAAGTGAAGAAAGATGATCAGTTACGTTCATTTACGAGTTTTAGATTATAAGGATTTCTTATTCTCAACCAAGGTCAATGCCTATCTTACTCAGCCACAGAGATAAAACATCATTTGCTTTGACAAAGATGCGTATAAAATGCTCATGGTCAACCATGTTACTTAAAGAGATAAATAATTGGAAGGAAAGGACTGTATAAAAGAACAAACTTACAGTAACATTTGCATCTAAATCCCGGTGATTAATGAACAGCCGACCATTCAACCTGTCATGGCTTCTCCCAAGATAAGGTATTAATCTCTTTGCATCACTCAGTAACCGAGGCGAAATCGTTTTACCAAACGAAAGATGGTTAATGACATGAGACATGTTCATTTTAGAAGTATCAAAAGAATGGGCTCCTGAACGAGCAGAGATGATAAGATTGCCGGGAACCTGCAAAGTGCAAGTCGCTTAATACTTTGAGGTATATGAAGTAAAACAGTTCTGAATTGGCAAAAGTTTGAGATCAAAGAGACTATGTAACCTCTGTTGCTCCAATTATTTATTTTGTAAAAGTACCTATGTCCGACACTCATGTATGACACATGGATATGGGAATATGACCTCCAAATACATGAAAAACCTTAGATAATCTGACCATACCTGTGTCAGACACATACCGTATCCTACACTGACACTTGAGTTCTAGTAATGTAGGATATAACAACATTTCACGGCTCATGTATCTCAAGGGTAAACATAAACGATTGGACAAAATAATTACAAGTAAAAATCCAAAGGTCAGTTTCTAATTTAGTATCGTGATTATTACCTTCTTTACACGGACATATCCTTCAATTCTGCATCCTCCGTCAATGGTGCTGGTCGTTTTGTTATATTGGATTTATCCTCTAAAGCCAGCCTTTGGTTCTCTCGTGGAATAGAAGCAACCAAATCTTCCATCGCCTGAAAGAAACAGACAACTGCATTAGGTCATGCATGCACGTTTATCTTATAAGATTTCTAAAACTGAACTGTAAAAGCAAATAGCCAATTCAAAACTAGTCGTGTACCTTAACCAGGGTTTCTGTATCACGATCTCCATAATAAGATTCATGTTCATGGTGTCCGTGGTCCTCCCTGAAATATATACAAAAAAAAGGTCAATCCACATTGAACATATAACATAAGGTTCAGCAGCACTAATTAACCTAGAAGAATGTAATAATCATCTAGTTGGTCAAAGGAAAGTGGAGGGTTAAACACATGCCTGAAAACATAGTACATAAATGAGTTTCACATACTGGAATATAAGCAACATAAGGAAAAGGAAGAGGAAGAATGTGGAAAAATGGGGAGGACATTCAGTCATTTACATAAGGGTGAAAAAGGATATGTACTATAATACTTCCTCTTACCTCAGATCACTGCCTTTACGGAAAATACGAATGGATGGATATCCTTGGATGTGATGCCTGTATGAAGAACATAGACCTAGTGAGCATAGTAGTAATAAATGTGCCAGAAAAGGAAGAAAGAGATAAAGAGAGAAGATTAAACTTATGATAAAGCTAAGAAAAAGATGCAACATTTGGGACTATTCCTATACTAGAAGCAAGAAAGCAATGTTTAAATATATATATCAGAAAGACTGAAAGGCAACAATATGGAGGTCAAATAATGATGTATAATCGTATTCTCAAACAAGAAAGCATTAATTTACATGAGAGAAAACATCAAACAAAGAAATACCTCCTACACAAGTCAACTTCTTCAGTGCAATCAACCTTGGCCAGAAGAATACGCCCATCCGCTTCTGGATCATATCTGTAAAAGGCAAGGGTGAAAAATTCATGCCAAACCAATAAACTATCTATAAATTTACTCCATGGAGTAGAAATGATGAATGCTCAGACCTCTGCCTTATTATGTTAGCAGTTTTCTCCCATGATGGTTTCTGAAACGTAAAAGTAAAATGGTGAGACAAGGGTCTAATTATTTCTGGATGCTCTTTTTGAATAAGTAGACAAACATGCATTTGCTTTCAAGGATGACACAGAAACTAAGGTCCTACTACAGAAAATATCACATCACAAAATATATTAGGGAGTCATTAAAATGCTAAATAATCCAAAAGAAACAAAAGAGGGTTATTAAAATAAAAATGAACTGCATAAAGTCACAAAATGGATTGTTAATAAGAGAAGAATTGGAAATCATATGACTATAACAAAAGTTGTGTATAATGACCACGGTATGTAGCCAAGTGTTAGACAATAGTACTTTCTGCAAGCATCTTCAAGACAAAAGATCACACATGCTAATGGAAGATTACCAGGCGAATACTCCAGTAGCACCAAGGAGCAAAAAATTTACAACTAAAATTGGATACCTGCAAAAGAATAAAAAGTCAAATCAAGTACATAGAGGTATCACCAAAATTGGCATTTAGCAGAAAGATCCAAGTGGGAACACAATACACAAAATTAAATGGTTTGAAACTTTGAATTAATCCACTTACACATGTGAAAGTTTGTCAAAGCTAACACCATTTAATGGTACAGCACCCTCAACAGTTTCTTCATCAACTTCATCTCCATGCTTAACAGAATGTGGAACAGGTCCAGAATGAAACTCAGCACCAGTAGGTCTTAAATGTTGATCTATTGAAAACTTTCGGATTGTTTTTGTTATATTCAACCTGTTCTGAAAATAGAAGACACAAATTTAGTCATATGGACCAAACTTTGAATGGTAAATGCTGCTGAGGAAAAACATTCAGGCTTCTTGAAGAATGAATATGAAAAGTATTACTGTCAAATACAAACAATATCCAGCATAAAATGGTGTGATGTACTTCATTTTATTTAGCATAAAAAATACATTCATATGAAATTCAAAATATATAGGGCACAACAGTATTAGCTCATCTTAAAGTTTTCTGACAGACTCTATATTGGGCATTTAAAGTGCAATTTTAAGCTTGGTAAAAAAGCTTCAGAGCAAAGCAAGGATCATCTTGCAAAAGATTTAGTACTAAACAGAAGCATTTTGCTTTTTCAATTAAATTAAGCAATTGAAACACTAATATAGGTACTTACAGTTCCCAAGACATCACTCACGTCAACAGATGCAAATTCACATGAGAGCGCTGGAAAACTGGAGATCAATTGGAATAGTCAGCCAACATAATTATCTATCATTAAAAATAAAGCTCAAACTACGTTCAAGGATATTACAGAAATGAAAAGATACATGCATATCAAGATAACCAACAGAATAGCAACCTACAACAGTTTAGAAGAAAAACCATATAAGATGATCAAATAAATCTTGATTTACATGCAGAAATCTAATCCCAACATTTCTTGGGAAAAAAAAAGCGTGGGGGAATCTGTATAGAAATCTCAATAGCAGTATAAAGTACCATCAGAACCATAATGCAATGGATCTCACTGTTTATGTGCTAGTCAAGCAAGAATGTTGCAATTGAGTTAGGACCCCAATTGCATGGGGGATCTCTTTTCATGCTAAGCTCAATTGAAAAGAAATGTGAGATTTACCAGATTGTAAGTACATTTCTCATCACTAGGAATTTAACACAGTTCAAACCACCCATGCCCATTACGCTAATGTGCCATCAGTATCAATTAAGGCAAGCAGTAAAAGCTTATATAAGCACATACTCAATCTACAAAATACAATTACACTCTGCTTGTACTTTTGACATGAAGTTCACCTGGACCTTCCATAATATTAGCCACAAATGAGAACATTGAAAATAAGATTGCTACAGAAAGTTAGTGCACCTCATGTTAAAATCAATGCGTAGAAAGTCTCCATCAGAACTATTGTCAACAATAACAGATGTAGAGGTGCTGACTGTAAAATAATTACTCATTTCCTGCAAAAGATATTTAATGGATTAAAGCGCGTAGAGGAAAAGAACAGAGGAATCAATTTCATTTCAAGGAAAAAGTAGAACAAATGAACTAAAATATATCTGATAAGTATCATCCGAGAAAAGAAAAGGAAATGGCAACAAATATTACGATAGAAGGATGTTGCAAAGGTGTTGTTTGGGATTTAAAATCAACCAACATGCCAAACCAAATCAAATTTGAGTAAATAGAAAAGCTGCCTACCATTCCAAATAAAAACATCATAGCCAATGCAGCTATGATGGATAACCCTGCACCGGATAAAGATGCCTCTGTTAAATCTCTAGGGATTTTCCTGCACATAGATGAAAAAATAATTAATAAAACACAAGTATCATTATAACATTTACTTAAACCCTGTAAAAACCCTAAGCATTTCAGCAGATAATTTAGTCCACTATATGTGCTTCAACCGAAATAGCAAACAATATTCATAAAAAAGAATTTAAGCTCATTCACCAAATTACTATCAAATTTTAGCAACCAAACAAGAAGTTTCTCCAAAATTATTGACAGGAATACAATCTAATGCTAGAACGTAATATTTGTTTTTCATTTTCCAGTAAATAAATAAACAAAATTTCAACCCAAATATAGCAAACAGCGATTAGTTTTGCTCTTTTTCTATATTAAATGCTCGGATCCATTAAACTAACTTAACTTCATTTCAGCCAATAATCAGAAATTTTACTAGAAAAAAAAAACTGACGAATCAAAAAAGAGAACTGAGAGATCTGAACCTGTAGAAATCGACGGATTTGATCTTGCTTGAAGAAATCATGACTGGTTTTAATCAATCGGAATCAGATTTTTTTTCAAGAGAATTATTTTTGAAAAAGATAAAAATAAAGATAAATATAAAAAAGAGGAATTTAAATCCCAAGAGATCTAGCAATGGAGAAACTTATTTTTCCAGATACTATAAAGAGTGAGAGATGAGCAAAGTCGTTTTATGTTTTAACCACTTTAACTCTCCTGCGTTTTCATTCGGGGTTTTTCATTTTCCATATTAGATTTTTTTAAAAAAACAGGGTTTTCAATTGGGTTAAATTACAAAATACTCCTTAAATTATATTCCATTACTCAAAATAATACTTAATTTATACTTCGTTACTCAAATTACCTTAGCAGTAAAAAAAATCTCTTTTAATGCACTTGTTTTTAATTGTTAGGCAACTTCTCTTTGCAACCCTCCTATCATTTTTGTTCTATTCAACTTCTTCTCGATATTTAGATTTCATGTTCTGTATGTACTTTTTGTTATTATAAAGGTTCACCTAACATTACCTATTTTATGCAAAGCGTATAGAAAATAAAAAAAAATCATTTTTAAAAAAAATAATACACAAGTTTTGATTAGGGGAAAATGAATCGAAATCAAAGCCTAAAAAAAGAAATGAAGCTTGCCAGGATTTGGGTTTTGTCGTCAAAAACTGAGTTTGGATGAGTTTTTCGACAAGTTCTTAAGTTTTTTGTCATTAGAGTTTTAAGTGAAGAAAAAAACTTACTAAATAATATTTAACTTTTTAATTAAAATTGCACGTGTCACAAAATAATTGGCTAAGAGATTTTTTTTACACTGGAGTAATTTGGGTGTTAGATCAAATTTTGGTTGCGAATATAGTTTATATACCACTTGTGACCCAAAAAAAATTAGGTATCAATTTAGGAAAGACATTATAGTTTAGGTATCACTTTGGATATAACGATAGTTTAGGAATCAATTGTGATAAAAAATTTTAGGTACCAATTTAAAAAAAATGATATAATTTAAGTAAGTTTAAACTTTTTTTAAAAATTTTAATAACTAGGATTTAATCACTGTGGGTTAAAGTAGGTATAGAATACGGATAAATACTGAGAGTGATCCTCTTAGAATCTGCCACGTAGGATAATCGTGAAATTTGTATCTGAATAATACAAACACTTTAATTTTGGCTGATATTGAGATTGCGATTGGAGTCAAAAGTCAAAATAAACACCATGTCTTGAACTTCCGAAGTTACTTGCACAGTACATTTTTAGATTATAATTCAAAATTTAATTTTTTTTTTAATTTTACAATACTTAAAAAATAAATAGTGGCATTAAAATTTAATAAGATTATTATTTTTTAAACAAGTGTGATAAATACATGCGTGTTTTAAATTTGATTGGCCGATAATCTATTGGCCTAATGACAAGAACATTATATTATAGGCATGAGAGTCAGGTTCGATTCCAAGCAATCACATTCCTCCCCAATTATTAAAAATAAAATTGATGGAGGTGTTCTAAATAAATTTCATATCATATTCTTGGAGTTAGATGGATTATAGTAGAAAATAATAAGACTATTAAAAGACATTAAATAATTTTAATTTACTTGATATTTATAAAATTTAAACATGATTCCAATGTGAATATATATATATATATATATATATATATATATATATATATGAGAAAGGATTGTATGAAATGATGCTATACATCTTCTTCTATCCCTTACCAATTATTTAATGTCATTTCAATATTTTTTTATGCCATTAACACATCATGTTGGTAATTTTTTTTATCCTAAACCCTAAACCTTGAACCTTAGACTTTTAACCCTAAATCTAAAGTTTAGGGTCCAAGATTCGGTTAGGATCCAGGGCTTAAAGTTCAAAAAAAATAGTGACAATGTGAATATTTGTAATAAATTTCACTAAAATATCAAAGATTGCTCTATTGGCATTTTTTAAATGAAAGTGAATAGTCTTTTTTATTCTAATTATTTCTTTTATTCTCCCTAGAAGTTCGATTATATATATATATATATATGTTGGGATTGACCCGTATAAACAATAAAATAGAAAAAATAAAGAAGATTGAACACACAAAATTTATGTGGAAAACTATTCCGAAGAGGATAAAAATCACAAGTAAATAAAACTTTCAATAATCTAAGAGTACAAGATGAAAAAAATAATCTCAAAGAGCAAAACTCAAAACCTAAATACAAAGACCCTATGACTAAAATATTCCTAGACTTACTCAAAGTTTAATTGGAAAAAAATAATAGAGTTTAACTGAGAGAAGAAATCCAGTTTAAGTTGAATACACGTTGCCACATCCGTCGTAACATTGTGACCGATTATGTTTCTTCTCTGGTTTACCCAAAAAAGCGAGGCACACCCACAATATATATAAATAGATAAAGATAACATAAAAGTTCACTTTTTGGCTAATAAACTAAATAGAAAAGTTAATTTGATCAAAAAAGAGAAAATAACCAATAAAAAATCAAATTGAAATTTGAGAAAGAACAATAATTTTGAGATTCGACTATTAAATGCTTGTGTTAAAAGAACTACAATTTCTTCATTTTTTTAGTCTCTAAAAATTCTATCAATGCTTACTCATCTAGAAAACGAAACATTCTCGATCTTCTTCATTTTTATGTAATTCTGGACTAAAATTTAAAATGGGATAAAAAAATTCACATGAATACAAATATTGATCTCTACTACAATTCAAAAATTGAGAATGAATAAGTAAATAAAACATAAAAACTAGGATCAACAGATGTCAATATTTATATTTAATAATTAGGGATAAATCTTAAAATTATACATGAATTATAGTTAAATGTGCAAGTGTATATATGAACTTTAATTTTGTGTAATTTTATATATAAAATTTTAATTTGATCCAATTCTTATAAATTATTAGTATAATTATTTATATAACATCATTTTATGTTTATATATTGCATACATAAATAATTATATATATCCAATAAATAATTATATATATCCAATAAAAATAATTTGATGTATATATTTCTTTAAATGTGTATGATTAAATCAAAATTAAAGTTTCAAGTATATATTTGAACCACAATTAGAGTTTCACATGTATAGTTGTACCAAATTAAAGTTCATGTATACAATTGCACATTAAATTAAAGTTTATGTATAAATTTAAATTTTATCCTTAATAATTAAGAAGTTGAAAAGTTTGATAGCATTTTTATTGTTAAATAACATGTATCTAACAATTTCTCAATTAAATTAATAGTTATTAATTATAAATATACGTTTGTAAGTATCGATAATAGTTATTTGAGAGGAGAGAGTGACAATAAATAATAAAAAGTAACCCATGAAAAGTTTAGATATTATAAAAATTCAAGGAGAAGAAATATATATATAAATATGTAAGATGGTTTAAATGTAGTTACCTAAATATGTTGAAAGCCTTAAAAGTTTAGGTTTTCAATTTAGGTTTCAATTTAGTTTTAGGTTTGGGGTTTTAAATACGGTGTCGATTTGGGTTTTTAATTTCAATTTTGGTTTTGGAGTTTGGATTCGGTTTTTGTTTGGGGTTTTGATTCAAAGGTATTTTGATTGTGCAATAAATTACTGAATAACTTAACATGTGTGATAATTTTACAATTTTGTAATATATATAAATAATAAAATTCAACAAAAAATTTTAAAATTAATTTAATAAAACATAATTTGGATAACAATAATATTAAATGAAATAAAATGGAAAAAAATGTATTTTATATTTCAGAATTTTCATTATTTTTTGGCTCGTTTAAGCCATCAAAACTTTATGCTTGTTCAAATATTTTCTGGTTTTAAGAATATTATTTTAAAGGTCTAGAAATTTCGTTTATGAAAACCAATCACCAAAAGCCTAAGATTTTGGGGCTCAAAATATTACAAATGGTCACAATTTGCTCAGAATTTCTAGGTAGCTACTTTGGGAACTTAATTCATCTAAGACAAAACTCAATTTAGCTAGAAAAACAAACCAATGGAAAGATTACATTTCATTACAACAGAAATCATTTAAACTTCGACAAGAATGAGAAACAATAGATGGTTTTAAAAGGCCTTAAATGTAGTTACCCAAATATGTTGAAAGCCCTTAACTTGGGTTTTCAACTTAGGTTTCAGATTAGTTTTCAGTTTGGAGTTTTAGATTTGTTGTTGGTTTGGGCTTTCACTTTCAGTTTCAGTTTCGGTTTTGGGGTTTGGATTCGGTTTTTGTTTGGGGTTTCGATTCCAAAGCATTTCAATTGTGTGATAACCTACCGAGTAACTTAACATGTGTGATAATTTTATAATTTTGTAATATATATAATAAAAAATTCAACTAAAATTTTGAAAATTAATTTAATATGACTTTTAATTTAATAAAACATAATTTGATAACAATAATATGAAAATGAAAAAAATTGTATTTTATATTTCAGAATTTTCATTATTTTTGGCTCGTTTAAGCCATCAAAACTCTATGCTCGTTCAAATATTTTCCGGTTTTAAGAATATTATTTTAAAGGTCAAATGTTATTCTAAAACTAGAGATTTTGTTTTATGAAAACCAATCACTAAAAGCTTAAGATTTTGGTGCTAAAATATTACAAATCGCCGCAATTTGCTCGAATTTCTAGGTTTCCTATTTCAATTAGGCTACTTTGGGAGCTTAGTTCATCTAAGATGTAATTCAATTTGGCTAGAAAAAGCAGACCAACGGAAAGATCACATTTCATACAGAGAAATCATTTAAAGTTCGATTAGAATGAGAAACAATAAATGGTTTTAAAAAGCCTTAAATTTAGTTACCAAATATGTTAAAAGCCTTAAGTTTGGGTTTTCGATTTTGGTTTTAGTTTAGTTTTCACTTTGGAGTTTTAGATTCGGTGTCAGTTTGGGCTTTCACTTTTAGTTTTGGTTTTGGGTTTTTGATTTGGTTTCGGTTTGGTATTTCGATTCCAAGGCATTTCGATAGTGGAAAAACTTATCGAGTACCTTAACACGTGTGATAATTCTACAATTTTGTAATATATTTAAATAAAAATTCAACAAAAATTTTGAAAATAATATAATATGATGCTTAATTTAATAAAACATAATTTGGATAACAATAATACTAAAATGAAATAAAATAAAAAAATTGTGTTTTATATTTTAGAATTTTCATGATTATTTGGCTCGTTTTAAGCCATCAAAACTCTATGCTTGTTCAAATATTTTGCAATTTTAAGAATATTAATTTAAAGGTAAAATGTAATTCTAAAACTAGAACTTTCGCTTTATCGAAAGATTTACCAAAAGCTTAAGAATTTGTGGCTCAAAACATTGAAAATCATTATTGTCGAAACCATTTTTTAAATCGAGTTTTGGAAAATAGGAATCGACTTTTTAAAAAAATGAAAACGGACTCGCCACCAATCTTTTTAGGTGTGATTGGATCACCTTTAAAATATTTTGTTTTAAAATCATTAGTTTTGGTCAACGAAATAAAAGAACGGGTCCGAGTCGATTACGCATTTAGGAAGTATTAGCACCCTCGTAACGCCCAAAATTGGTACCTAATTAATTATCAAATGTCTCTAATATCGGAAATTTAAAAATTTTAAGATGCAATCCTCTTTGAAATATTTTGATTTTGAAAATTGGGGTTCACTTGTATCAAAATATTGATACCAAGCTAGCCTTTTGAAAATCCCTATCTTGAAACAACAAAGCGCCATATCCAAAGAAGTTAGGATACATCACCTTGAAATTCCAAGACAGTCGCTTGCACTTTGAAAACTTTTAAAACTTAGAAGGGTGCTTAACTATTCGAACTCAACGAGAAAAGTTGCAACCCAATAAGTTAGGACACTATTTTTCTCGAAATTTCCAAACGCCAAGCATTGCCTTTATATTTTTTGAAAACTTGGAAAATTGATGCATGAGGAATCGCATTACATTATAAATCATGCATGATAACATATTATCGTAATAGGTAAATAAAACATGCATTTAAACAAAATGATAGCAATAATATAAAAATCATGCATTAGATACATACGTATAAAAAATAAATATAGCAAATCTTAACAACATATGTACAAAGATATACATAGCATATATTGAAGATGAATAAGCAAAACATACAAAGTAATAATTAAAAATGCATGATATACAATTTAATATATATATAAAAAAGGGTAATATAGTATCAATATACACATTCATAAAATATAACATCAAATAATAATTATAAAATAACATTTAATACCTAAATGATATATACAATATAAAAATATAAAAGAGTTAGTATATATAGTATATATAAAAATATAAAATAAAGTGAGTAATTGTTAACAAGATATACATATAATACAAATAAAATATGATATTTAATAATAATTTTAAAATAGTATTTAATATACAATATATAATAACAAAATTTTATAAAAGAATAATAATTATATATAAAATAAAAAATATATATATTGGTTTAGAAAAATAATGTATAAAATACCAAATATGTAAAAGAATTTATATTTATAATAAAATAATTATATAATATATATATATATAAATATAAGTTTAGAATAATATAAAATAAGTAATTAATGATGAAATATACGTATTATACAAATTATAATATTATAATATCTTCAAAATGTATAATAATAGAATATAAGTAAAGTAATTATTAACATAAAATAAGTATATAATACAAGTTAAAACCTTTAATGATAATAATATATAGATAATAATGTAAAATAATAATATTTTGTGAAAAGTAATATATAATAAATAATAATAATATAAAATAATTATATAATATATAATATAAAAATAAGGTTAAAAATAAAACAAATAATAATAATAATAATAAAATTATATATATAATAATAGAAATAAATATATAGGGTTAGATTTGAAATTCAATAAAATTACAGGTAATTTTAAAAAAATAAAGCTGAATTAAGGTCCTAATTAAAACACGCATAAAACGAAAGCGACTCATTGGACAAAACGCCCTATTCCCAAAACGGCAGCGTTTTAACTCTGGACTTAAAATAGCTATGGCAGGGACTAAATCAAAACTGAAACAAAATATTAGGGCTAGATCATAAATAAAATAAAACATAATTATAAACACAAAAAAGGTGGAAGGACCAATTGAGTAATTAACCCAATCCTAAAAAACACGCGGATCCTTCCCGGGTAATCGGGTCAACGCGCGGATCCTTAGTCTTAATACGGCGACGTTTTAAGCTTATTGGATTAAGCTAAAACAACGTCGTTCTGTTAAGGCTATATAAGCCAAATTTTTAGTTTTATATTCATTTGAAACCCGAGTTAAAAAAAACTTTAAAATTTCCTCTGAAAGAGGGGAGAGGAGAAGAGCTCTGGGTCTGGCCTCCGTAGGCCACGCTCCGGTCATCGGTCCTACACGCGCCCCACGCTTCGTCGTACACGGTGGTCTGAGGGTCTAAAACCTTCGTCCTTCCACAGGTAACTCCCTTTTCTTTCGAATGTTACTTTAAAAAAAAACAATTTATATGTTCGTAAAAGAGAAAAGAAAACAAGGTATGAAAAAATAATCACCTTCTGAAATATTATTGCAAATGTTTGGTGTACAATGCTTTTGTGGTGTGTTTTTCCCTATCTCTCTGTGTATTATCGTCCCCCTTTTTACAAATTTGAGAAAAGGCTTTATAGCCTTAATCTACTGCCTATTTTGGAAAGAAATCTTTCGATTTCTTTCCTTACCCTGTTTTAATCTATTTGCTGTAGTTTTGCTTTGATTTCTTTCCTTTTCTTGCAGGTGACCGCGAGGATCTCAGTGATTCAAGGGCTGCTGGCGTTAATAGAGGCATGAAGCCTGGTGGTGAGGATTCGTGGAGACGGTGAGGCGTTGATGGGACGCTGACAGACCCTGAGACAACGCCTTGAATGGTGGCCTCGATTTGGGAGCTGGACAAACGCTCCTCGAACTTTCCAGAAACGGTGACGGCTCGAGGAGAAAGAAGGCAGAAACCCTAGGGTTTCCTGCCTTGGTGTAATGGTTTGGGCCAGTTGGGCCACTTTAGTCCTGGGTCTGTCTAGTTTAAGTTGGGCTACGGGTGTATTTGGGTACATGGGTAGTCTAGGCTATTGGGCTGTAGCCGGTCTGTTTGGGTATAACGGGTCTGAGGTATTTGGGCCTGTGTTTGGGCTCTTGTAAACTGGACTTTATATGGACTGTTAAATAAACAATCATTTATTTATTTATTTATTTATTTCATTTGGTTTTAAGGCCCGGTTAAATTTGGGCTATTACAATTACAACTTACTCAGAATTTCTAACTTTTCTGTTTCAAGTAGGCTATTTTGGGAGCTTAGTTCATCTATTATTGAAACATAATTTTGCTATTTCAAAAGTAATTTTGGGTTAAATAAGAAGGTAAGCTTTATTGTTTAAAATATTGTAACGCCCCAATTTTCGGGAATCTTGTGAATGTTGGCATAGGTTTAATTATGTTAGTGGGCCTCTAGAAAGCCTAAGCTTAAGATAGAACCCGACAATTTTAGTTAATTTTTGTTCCATAAGAAAAAGGGGGTGAAATTATGAAATAGGACCTATGTGAAAATGTTTGAAAATGCTATAGGCTAAATTGAAGTGGCCAAATAAATAGGAGTGCAAAATAGGAGAATTTGCATGACAAACCTCCCATTTTACATGAAGTGGCTAGCCATCATGTTGTTGTAGACAATATGAGTACTTGATATCCATAATTTATGGTACAAATTGATACAAATTGATAATAGGTTAGGTAAATGTTCCATGATAATAGGTTAGGTAAATGTTCCATGATAATGGGTTAGGTAAATGCTTCATGATAATAGGTTAGGTAAATGTTCCATGATAATGGGTTAGGTAAATATTTCATGATAATGAGTTAGGTAAATGTTTCATGATAAGAATTTCATGTCTTTTGTATTAAAGAATTAAATGGATGAAATATGAAGTTTTATTAAAAGAAAAAGGGGTGAAAAGAACAAAGTTTTGTCCATCTTTGTTCATCATAGCTGAAAGTTAGAGAAGAGAAAGGAGAGGAGAAAGCTCTTGAGTATTCGGTCATTAGGAGGAGGAAAATTGAAGGTAAGTTCTTGGTACCTTGCTTCTATTTTGAGGTTCATGAGTTATTCTTGATTCTACCTTAACTCTTGAAGTATATTTTGATTTTAGTTGTGTTGTGAGCATTTAGTCATGAATTAAAATGAAGGAAATGGTTGTTGTTTCATGTTCTTTTGATGAAAAATGGAAGATAGGTGAAGTTGAGCCAAACAAATGAGCATGCATGTGCCTTAGATGTTAAAGGAAAAATCAGCTAACATGTTGTGCTTTAAAATGATGAAATGGAGATTATACTTAAGTAAAATCATAGATATGTGATGATTGATTGGTGATATACATGTTTAAATAACAAGCATGCAAGTTAGGTGTGAAAGAGTGATTTGGTAATAAATCTGCTTGGGACAGCAGCAGTAATGTGACTTTGGAAAATCACCATAAATTGTGGGAGAAGAATTAGAAGCTGAATAAATTATGTAATTAAAGCTTATTGAGTCTAGTTTCAAATGAAATAAACAAGAACATATTTTGAATTCTGTACAATGAGAAATTTGATTCGTAATGAAGGGTGGTCAGATTAGTCAAACAGTGAAACATGGGAAACTTTGAGAAAAATCTGGTATTGATTGGCTAAACCAAAAATTCTGAAAATTTTATGGATAGAAGATATATGAGTCTATTTTCAGGGAAAATTAACGGCACTTGATTTGGAGTTTCATAGCTCCAGTTATAAATGATTTAGTGACTGTTGCTCAGGAAGACAGCTTGCAGTGAAATTATGATTATGTGGTAAACATTGACAAAAATTTGTTAATGAGTTGCTTATTGATTTCTTATAAACTTACTATGATCTGTAGGTGTGGTTGGCCGAATATTGTAAGGGGTTAATACGTAGTTTGTATTTGAATAGTTAAATTAACGTGTTAGTAATCCAATTGTAGGCGGTTCGTGTGTGGATCTCGTCAGCATATCGTCGCAAACAGGTGTGTAACTAACACCCTCTTTCTTAGTCTAGATCGGCAAAAGTCGAAAAGTCGAAATGTCGAAAACCGTATTTTGTAGATTTGCGAAAAGCGAATGCTCGTGAGGTAAATCGATTAATGTTTTTGGTAAGTTACAATGTTTGACCGCAAAGTGCATAATTTCGTGCCCTCAATATTTTTGGGCTTAATGGGCCAAAATTGGAATGATGGGCCAACTGCCCAATTCGGTAAGAACCCTCGACGTGATTCTGTTAGTACGTGAAAAGTAAGAATATGCATGAAAACCCTAAAATAGATAAATTACTGAAATACCTTTAAAAGTGAAAAATTTACGCTTTACCCTAGTAGATAAATTACCAAATACCCCTAGGGTTAAATTGACCTAAATGCATGTTTGATCGTTGTTATTTACTGCGTGCCATGTTGTTATTATCGATGCATGGGACTGGGATATTGACGGAGGAAGTACTGAAAGTGGCTTGTCCACGATCGGAGGCTTTGCCTCAATTTATCGTTAATCGAGCGGCAATGCCGCAATCGTGTGGAGTGTTAATGGGTGGGTTGAGCTATTCCCCACATGGAGTGTATGGCTGGTACGGGTGGAGTGTAGTGGTTGGTGGGTTGAGTAGTCTCCCCAAATGGGCTTGCATATGTTTACTGATGTTGCATGTATTTTGAAATGGGCCTATGGGCCATACTGTTATCTGAATAAGGGGCTAAGGCCCAGTTTATTGTAATTTGAAAAGGGCTCTGGCCCAGTACCACTGTTGCCTGAATGGGCTTAGGCCCAATAGGCTTGAGCTGACTTGGGCTTTGAATGGGTTTTCCTTACACACTGAGTTTCCCCAAACTCACCCCTTTTATTTTTATCCACGCAGGTAATCCCCAACCATAGTGGGCTTGGAGCTGTGAGGGAATTTGAGTGGCCACCCGCTCAAAGTTTGATTTTCTTCCGTGAATGGACATCCTTTTAATTATGTTTGAGGTTTTGGGCTTTTAAATGTAATAAGGCCGCTTATTTATTTTGATGGTTTTTAATATGTATTACTAAGATAGGTAATACTTATTTTAACTGTTGAAATTGGATAGCTTTAGGCTGCTTTTCAAAAACAACAGTTGATTTCAAAATAACACGACAACAAGCAAAGCTTCCGAATGAAAGTATTTTCCAAAATTAATCACTTTTCCTAAAATGACTTAATCAAATCGGTTTCCTAGAAATATCCATGACGTTAAGGTGTGGCAATGGCGGTATGCATGTCTAGGATTGGATCCGAAGGGAGCTTGGTACTTAAGCAGTCCAATGGACTCACCACCTCTTTTCCGGTTTCCTACCTGGTGCACAGCTTCCATTCACTTTAACCCTTAATGAATTAATCTTTTGAACATCAAGTACGATTTTCTGGACTTAGAATGGAATTTTTTTTTTTTACTTTTTTTGATTTGGCATGCCGGATCCGACCATAACTTCTGGGCCGGGTTTGGGGTGCTACAAATATATTATAATTATATTGTTTTGAAACAATTTTGGGTTAACTATAACATGATCCTTTTTAAAGGGAAAGCACAACAGGTCCAAAATGGAACTCTATTAATCCAATCCAAAATCGTTTCTTTAGCTACCCAAAATCATGTTTGTGAATGAATTAATTATTTTTTATAAAAAAAATTCATAACTAATGAATTCGTTGGTGTTATATCCTATAATATATTTAAATCACTACAGTGTTTCCGTTAATCATCATACTAACACAACAGTTTTGTTATATGCATTTTATATAATCACTACAATGTTTCCGTTAATCACCATAATAACACAGAAATACTTATAGGTTCAGCGTCGTAGGCTCGGTCATGTACTAGAAAATCAGTTTTAGAGAAACTTAGATATCATATTTTCATTTAACTACCTTTTATAACACATTATGAGCCGAAAGCACATTTGACTAACTTGGCTCTAGTACCACTAAATGTAACACCCTAAACACGACCTAGACATCTAGACCAAGTTCGAAGAGTTACATTAACGTTATCAAGAAAACCAACATTCATAAGTATATATAAACCCAATATCAAGTCATAAAACCATTAAATCTAACATACGAGTCATCCATTATGAAACGCAATTTTACTAATTCAAACATAATTTTGGGTTAAATAAGAAGGTAAGCTTTATTGTTTAAAATATATTATAATTATATTGTTTTGAAACAATTTGGGATTAACTCTAACGTGATCTTTTTTAAAGTGAAAGCACAATAGGTCCAACATGAAACTCTCTTAACCCAATCCTTGCATGGATATTACTACCATTTTCTATTAATATACACATGCAATGTCATTACTAAAAAATCTTACCCGATTAAATTCAAAATTCAAAATACATTTGAAATATGAATTTTAAAAAATAAAAGAAATTTGCTTTTCATTTCTTTAGTTACCCGGAATCATGGTTGTGAATGAATTTGCTATTTTTAAAAAAGTTTTTCATAATTAATGAATATGTTGGTGTTATATCCTATAATATATTTAAATCAAGTAAACCTATAATTCATAAATGTTATTCATCATACAAAAAAATTATTGGGAAAACTAACAAAACAAAATAGTGCCTAAAACAATGACAACTCGAAACCTATGTTTCACGGTTTCAAAATGTTAACTATTAAAACAACATATTTAGTTTAAAAAGACAAACACTATATATAAGGTAGCTCTCTCCATTAATTTTAAGCATTAGAAAGTAAAGAATTCAATAAGCATTAGTTACCCTTATTTCTTTGATATTAGAAGCATTTCGAATGGAATTTCGAGGAGTAATATGTATTCTTTATCTTTTTCTTCTAATTGGAGTTGATTCCAATGCCTTCCCAACGAATGATTTGATAAGCAAATTGCCGGGACAACCAGATGTTAATTTCGTGCAATTTGTCGGATATATTGAAGTGGATGAAAATGTTGATGGTCAAGTCTTTTTACTATTTTGTTGAAGCTGAGAAAGATCCCTTGACTCAACCCTCACAATTTGGTTAACTGGAGGTTAAGTTCTTTAAATTCCTTTTAGTGTAGTTTATGATGTTATGCGGATTTCCTAGTAGGTATCCTATATGAATGAGTTAGAAAAAGTTCACCATGAGCAAGTTAAAGCCAAGGGAAAGCTAGGGCTTCGGCCCCATCGGTTCAATGTTACAATTTCTTTTTAGCCTCTCCCAAAATTTATAATTAAATTTAATCCTTTTAGCCCCTTGAATGGAAACATTATCACTTTTGGCCCTTGTTAGAAAGTAAAGATTCAATTTAGCCCGTTTCCATGCAAAGGTTTTAGGTTTATGTCCATCCCTAACACTAAATTTATAGCCTTGATATGACTATCATTTTTAACTCATCTGAAAAGCCATACCTTTAAACATATACTAAATACTTGTCGAATTAGACTAGTCGTTACATTAGATCAAACCATTACTCTATTTTTCTAGCTTTACCTAAGCCTGGCCGACAAGTTTGTTTGATTACTCACATACAATAAAATCATTGTGTAATACTATTCGGGACCGTGGTGTTCTTCATTGGAGATGCCTTTGAAGTGTTGGTCCTTTCATTGTTACGAAAGATGCTCATGGTCTCCAAACAAATTCCTTTTCTTGGAACAAAGGTTGTCTAATTTCCTATGATTATTTTTTTATTGAATTTTTTTTTGTGTGTAAGTATATCATGTTTCATAGTTATTTCTTTCATATCCATATAAATTTATAATAAAATATTAAATGTGTTAGAACCATAAAATATTACAGAACGCCTAGTTTTCATCGTGTTCAAATGAATTGCATTGCCTTTCTTATATATATGTATATTTTTCTATTTCCATATCTATATAAAGTTCTGTCTAATATATGTTTCAGTGTCAAATCTATTGTTTATCGACTCCCCTATTGGATCTGGATGGTCATATTCAAACTCAAGTAGTGATTATAATAACGGAGATGATAGCACTAGTAAGATCATAATGTATATTCTTCGTTATTAAATAAAATAGTTTGGGTATTATATATATATATATATTGATATTTTTCAATTATTTGTTTCTTACAGATAAAATATTACTTACATTCATGCAAAAATGGTATGAAAAGTATCCAGTCTTCAAGTCCAAAGATCTATATATGGCTGGATCAAGTTTTGCAGGTGAACAATTTCTTTTGTTTTTCTTTCTCTCATTTGGTAGCACATCAACATATTTTTAATTCACCAAAATATACTTAATGACTAGAGAAACAAAATATAATGTGATCTCTAGCATATAGTTTTTTCTCTAATATATATATATATATGTATATATATATATTGTACTTTATTATTTACATATCAAGCATGCATCATTATTTTTTAGATTCAAACTCAAATAATTAATCAAATTTCTTATTAAAGTAACAATTGTTTTTTTAAAAATAATTCAAAAAAATATAAATGAATTCATAAATTATTTTTAACATACTTCTTGAATTGAATATGTCGAATTAATTATTGAATAAACACATAATAATCAAATTATCTCGACTTAATACCAGCTATGAATAAGTCTCCATGCAACAATACAAACAATATAACATGTTCATTACTTCAACTAAATTTGTGGATTTTTATTTTAGGACACTTCGCACCAAATCTTGCTAATGCTTTGCTCGACGACAACAAGCAATCCAAGCAATCCAAATTTAATCTCAAAGGATTGGTTGTAAGTAAAACAGTATCTAATCAATCAAATTTATTTCCACTTTAATATAAATTTGCATAGAAGGATTAGTGAGAAATGTTCATGGTTGAGTAACTTGCCTAATTCGAGAAGGCTTGGATTTATTAGATTGGATTAGGATACCGACTTCTACGTTTAGGATCAAATCATTATGACTTTGATTATTGTTCATTACTGACATCATTGACAATAAATTTTTATTTAAATTCAGTATCAGCACTAACATAAAAAGTTTTAAATAATCCTGAAATACTTTTAGGAACTTTATTGGGCCCATATAGAATGAAATAACATGTGTTGCAACTCAACTCTCCAAGAAACATGCTTAGGTTCAATTCAATGTTAATTTAAAGATTTTGTTGTGAACTTTATTTTATTTTTTTTAATTGTAACTCTTTTGAACAGTTGGGAAACCCAATGCTTCGTAAAAAGCTAGACGAGATTGCAAAAATTGATTTCTTTTTCTCTCGGGAGATGATAAACATTTCGTTGTATAACTAAATCAAGAAAGAATGCAATGCCATTGATGAAAATAATTACTTTTCTAGCATCAAAACCACTTGGAGCGCAAAATGCAAAAACCTTGTGTTCGAGGCCGATTTGGTCGCTTTCAAGACCGATGCTCATAATTACTCCCATGAAGCTATTTGATGTCTTTCGCCCCCTTGCACTGAAAATGAGCTAAATTTGAACTTAACAAAACAGGTTTTCATTTATTTCTTTACATTCCTCTTACTTTACTTAGATTTGAAACTACAACTAACATAAGTTCCTATAGAATCGAATTAACTAATCAATTGAGTAAAATTAATTTTGTGGTATGTTTCTTTTATTGGTTATATCAAAAACGTAAAACTTTATATTTTGGTCCAGGTTCCTATAGTTAGCACAGAAGTAGACATGTGCCTTCCATTAAGGGTGCAATTTTACTTTAATATCCCAGAAGTTCAAAAGGCTTTCCACGGGAATCGAACCAACTTGTCGTATAGATGGCGTGGTTGCTTCACGTAAGTTTTCCCTAAATTTTGAAACAAAATGAACTTTTTTCCCTAATATGTTCATATAATTACTTTTATAAATTATTTTAAATTCAAATTTAAGACTCATGTAAATTTTTCTATCTCCATATTGTCACCTCTTTCTTAAGAAAAATAAATAAATTACTTGTTTTATTGAGGTAAACGTTGTGTAAAATTTGTTAACCTTAAAATTTTCATTATATGCGACTCTTATTTATTTAGAGCTAATTTTAAATACAACGAAGCTGATAAGGACCTTGACATGCTTCCTACGCTTAAAAACCTTCTTCAACAATCTGTTCCCATTACAATATTCAGGTTGGTATTGTATTTGTATGCCATGCTTTTCTTTCCAATACTTTCTTGAATTAAGTTAACTAAGTATGAAAAATCAAAGTGAACTATTTTGAAAAGAAATTCTCATGCCATTTGTCTGATGTTTTTATTTTATTTTGTTAATATGATTACCATGTTATAGTGGAGATCAAGATGGTATAATACCGACCGAGGGAACCTTACAACATTTGGAAAAGTTGGCTGAGGAGTTAAACATCAAGTTAACAAAAGAGGAAACATGGAGTTTTAGAACCAAGGTTTTATGTTTACTCATTTAATTATATATATATATATATATATATATATATATATATTAGCTTCCTTTTTTATATTATGATTAGATATATTTAAGTATCAAACTACCCCTCTGATATGATTACCCAGTTTGGGTTTAAACTTGAATAAGAGATTTTAAGTGTTGACTCGATTGGCTTTATTAGCACTTTCAAGGCAAGCTCACGCTACCTACCTAGTTCAATAGGCTTGGCCAATACATGCTAGGTCGTGGACAATATTTTTCAAAAATTTAGACAACTTGTCCTGAATTTTTATTTAAATGTGAAAATTTTAATTTATACATATTTTATATTTTCTAAATATTTAGTTGAGCCAATAGGTAGGCTTGGGATAAGATTTGGTAGTTTAAAAGTAATCATTTATTAGAAGAAAATAAATTTGCAGCATTTCATATATATTGAACATTGAAATGAGTTTTTCTTATTGAATAAACCAACTCAAAATAACACTATTTATATCTATAAATTTTCTTTCTTAATTTAATAAAATTAATGATAAATATTTAACAGAAGGAGGGTTGAAGTATGAGTTTGGGGACTTACTAAAATTCTTAACGGTGAAAGGAGGTAATCATCATGTTACCTCTTCTCGACCATCTCAAGCTTTTTCTATTTTCTCAACTTTCGCAATTAATTGGATGCACTGAAGATTGGTGATGAAACTTATGAAGCACACGGTCATGACTCATGTTGAATCCATCATTCACCATAATAAGACTTGTCGTTGTAACCATTTGTTGTGATATGTATTATTTTATGATGCATGAACATCATGACTTTTATATTATGAAATAATATAATTAGTTAAATCATCCGATATAAAAAAAAATATTATTTTAACAAAATCATTCAACAATTTTTTTTTTCAAATTTTATACATGAAATCAACAAATAAAGAGATCTCTAAATAGCAAAACCCAATATGCGTAAGTATTTTTCTTAATACTTTTGAAACAAGATTTTTGCTCTGCAAATAAATTGATTAATGCTTGAACATTTCCAAACACCTCTTACAGCTTTTGTTATATGCATTTTGTATAATCACTATAGTGTTTCCGTTAATCATCATAATAACACGTAGATACTTACAGTTCGGCGTTGTAGGCTCGGTCATGTACTAGAAAATCAGTTTTAGAGTAACTTAGATATCATATTTTCATTTAACTACCTTTTATCACACATTATGGGTCAAAGCAAAGCCCGAGTGTTGACTAACCTAGCTCGATACCACTAAATGTAACAACCAAACTCGACCAAAGCATCTAGACCAAGTCTCAAGAGTTACATTAACGTTTTCATGAAAATCAACTTTCATAAGTATAGATAAACCCAATATCAAGTCATAAAACCATTAAATCAAACAGCGGTTCAACAATCTTAGAAAAGTCGTAGCACTAATAAATACGTGAACTACATACCTAAAATTTAGTTAACCACAAGGTGACTAGAGAATTTAGTGTGTAATCAATATGGATTCAATTAGAAACACAATTTAATTAAAAGTTCTCAAATCTCAAGTTCCAATCAGAGTCAGATAATATTCAGTGCAGGATTAACATAATGCCTATATAATGTAAGCAGTTCAGTTCAGATCAGAACATATCGAAGCATATGCGCTTATTCCTACCCCATCCGCTACACACCATCTCCGACCATCCCGACACACCGTTAAGGGCATTTAATACCATCCAACCCTACACACCATATAGTGTCAATTTGACATATTTATCGAAATGCGCCTAGCCAGATCATATTGCTCTTAGGATTTAAAAACTTAGACCTGTCAGATGATTCTTGCAATGGGATATATTTTGATGTTTTGAATTGTCATTTTGGTCATTTTGACGATGGTTTGATGAGGTAATTGATGCATGTTGAATAGTTATTAGTTAGAATGAATTTAATGCCTTATTATGTTATATTTTATTGTTTGGAGCAAAGGTATCGATATTCGTGTTTTAAAATGATACATTTTGATATTTCGAATCTCTGTGAAGTTAGTAACACAATTTGGTATCGATACCATCTCACGAGTATCGATACTGGGAAATAAAACATATAGTTTTTGAAATGTATCGATAAATTATTGGGTTTTGGTTTTAGCGAAAAACAAAATGTTGTTTTGGTACCACTTTCGTGGTGGTATCGATACCATCCATGAGTATTATCGATACCATTGATTCAATATCGTTACTCACGTGATTAATTCATAATTTTTTAGTGATTTAAAAGCATGTTTAACTTTTTGTAGACACTCAATTTTGCCCGGGCCCAGAAATAAGTCCAAAAACAAAAATAATAAACCCCCCAAAAAAGAAACGAAGTCCAAGTTCAGTCCAGAATTATAAATATAATTTGGCCCGATCGGAATGGCCCATTACTTGAAAAGATTTAAGGTCCATGTACAAGTTTGACTCATATGGAAATATAATCTTCAATGATATGCAATCTTAGATGTGATATGCAATCTTAGATATGATACAATCTTAGATATGATTGCAATCTTAGATATGGTACAATCTTAGATATGATTGCAATCTTAGATATGATATACAATCTTAGAAGATATGATTTTGTAATCTTGGATATTTAATTTGTAGATATCCTTTAATCTTAACCGTTGATGTAATTGATCTGTACCGTTGGATTTGGGAAGGCTCAACTATAAATAGAGGCCTCTCCCTTCATTGTAAACACACTTAAGTTTTGGGGAAGCAATAAGAATTCTTAAGAGCATTCACTCAAATTTCTCTCCCTATTGCATTCTTATTTTCTACGGTTTGTTCTTATTTATTCTTTGTTCATTTTTGTTTTCAACCTTTTGTTATTTTGATTTAATCCCTATTTCATTGATTTTTAATTCTCTTTTATATTTTATTTTTTTAATAATTTTAGTAGTATATCAAACTATTTTTTATTAAATTCTATATTATTCATTGTTTTAAAAATATATATTTCATTTAATTGAAAAAGTTTTTCTTAAATAAGGCAATGTTTGGTGTTTAGAAATTCGGGAAATAGTGCCCTAATATGCTGGGTTGTGATTTTTTGTTTGACTAAATAACCAAATATCCTTTTAATAAATTTTGAAAATCATGAGATAATTTTAGTTACGAGGATTTAAAACATCGTGTCCTAACATGCTGGATGTGATGTTTGTATACTTTTGGAACAAAGGAATCTCAAGTTTCAACTTTAAATTGTTCAAGTTTTAAAATCTTTCCAAATTTTCGACATTAGGGCAATAAATAATCAATTCGGTACCAATTTGTATGCTACGAGGTGCTAATCCTTCCTTGTGCGTAACCGAACTCCCGAACCTGTTTTCTTGAATTTCATAGACCAAAATGTTTTATAAAGGTGATCCAATCACACCTAAAAAGGTTGGTGGCGACTCCCATTTTCATTTTTCAAAAAGTCGAACCCCGTTTTTCAAACCCCTTTAAAAAATGGTTTCGACGACTTGGCGACTCTTTAAAAAATGGTTTCGACTGACTTGGCGACTCTAATCGGGGACCTATAAGAGAGTCAAGTTAAAATTGATTATTTTCTGCCTTAATGTCGAAAATTGGAAAATTTTAAAATACGTCATTTTTACATGTGTTTGTTGCATATGTTTGTTATTGTTTACGCACACATTGCATTTGCATGACCGTTATGGTCACACCCGTAAGTGGGAGTGAGAAGCTATGCTTTCGTGAGGTTTTCACCTC
>NW_026440437.1:0-40222 GCF_025698485.1 Gossypium arboreum
CTTTCGTGCTAGCTAAAGCTTTTATGTCTGGTGGAGATCATATTCACGCTGGTACAGTGTAGGTAAACTTGAAGGAGAAAGGGACATAACTTTGGGCTTTGTTGATTTACTACGTGATGATTTTATTGAAAAGATCGAAGCCGTGGTATTTATTTCACTCAAGATTGGGTTTCTATGCCAGGTGTTCTGCCCGTAGCTTCGGGGGTATTCACGTTTGGCATATCCTGCTGACCGAGATCTTTGGAGATGATTCCATACTTCGGTGGAGGAACTTTAGGACACCCTTGGGGCACCGGGTGCTGTAGCTAATCGAGTAGCTTTAGAAGCATGTGTAAAGCTCGTAATGAGGGACGTGACCTTGCCCGCGAGGGTAATGAAATTATCCGCAGGCTAGCAAATGGAGTCCTGAACTGCTGCTGCTTGTGAAGTATGGAAGGCGATCAAATTTGAATTCGACGCAGTGGATAAATTAGATAAAGTGGAAAATGAGATAAACCAGCTTCATAAATCAAATTTGAATTCAAGCAATGGATACTTTTAATCCAGTAATTACTGTCGGTTTGTTGAATTGCAATTAAACTCGCCCAATCTTTTACTAAAGGTTGAGCCGATTCTATTATCTATATTTTTGATAGATATATTTTATCTGATATACAAGATCTTAAATACAAAATAAAAGACTAAACACAACTCAAATTTTCTCCTGGGTCCATAATTAATCCTTGTATGGATCCTTAGGATTGGTGTATTCTTTTCTATCCTATAACCACGGTTTCGGATCATGGATCAGCCAACATCACCTTCTTCTACCCATTTATTTGTCCTTTTGGCTCCGTGTTGGAATAAAACTTATTGTAAGTAGACGAGATTTTACGAAAAAGGTTCTTGATAGGAAAAAATTTCTTTTTCAATTTTTCAGTGCGGATTTTAACAACATGGAAATCACTTTTCTTTAAAATTGATATTTCTAATTCAAAAGAAAAAAAGCTCTATCCTTATATATAATGAACTGCTACTCTAGGTTCTCACAAAGAATCGTTTCTTTCAATATTCACTCATTGTTCGTTAATAACCCTAGTGATTGTATCTAGTATGCGTATTCTGATGGAAATAAAATATTCAATTGATTTTTCATCGAATGACTATTCATCTACTGTACTTTCATGGAAATAGAGGCAAAAAGCCTATGGAAAAATCATGGTTCAATTTGATCTTGTCTAAGGGAGAATTAGAATACAGATGTGGGCTAATAAATCAATGGATAGGCCTTGGTCCTGTTGAAAATACTCTGTAAAGAAGACCCGACTAAAATGATACGGATAAAAACATTCATGATTGTAGTGACAGCTCTAGTTATTACAGTAAGGTTGATCATTTGTTGACGTCAAAGACATTCAGAATTTCATTTCTGATGACACCTTTTTAATTAGGGAATAATCAGGACCGTTATTCCATATATTTTGATAGTGAAAATCAAATTTTGAGCTTAAAATGATCATTCTTTTTGAGTGAACTAGAAAGTTTTTTATAGTTATCATAATTCTAGTTATATGAATAATGGATCGAAAATGATGAGCCCTATCATTTTAACTTGTATGATAATGATACTAACTGTGGTTGGAATAATCACATTAATAGTTGTATTGACTCTTATCTTCGTTCTCAAATCTGTATTGATAGTTCCATTTTAAGTGGTAGTGACAATTCCAATGATAATTATATTTATAATTACATTTGCGGCGAAGGTGGAAATAGTAGTGAAGGCAAAATTTCGATATAATAACTCGTGAAAATGGTAATGATTTAACTCTAAAGAAAGTTCTAATGATCTCGATCTATACAAGGATTTGTGGGTTCAATGCGAATGAAAATTGTTATGGAGTAAATTATAAGAAATCGCTTAATTCAAAATGAATATTTGTGAACAATGTGGATATCATTTGAAAATGAGGAGTTCAGATAGAATCGAACTTTCGATTGATCCAGGCACTTGGGGTCCTATGGATGAAGACATGATCTCTCTGGATCCCATTGAATTTCAGTCTGAAGAAGAGCTTTATAAAGATCGTGATTTTTATCAAAGAAAGACAGGATTAACTGAGGCTATTCAAACAGGCACGGGTCAACTAAACGGTATTCCTATAGCAATCAGGGTTATGGATTTTCAGTTTATGGGGGGTATGGGATCTGTAGTAGGCGAAAAATCACCCGTTTGATCGAATATGCTACCAATAATTTTTACCTCTTATTCTAGTGTGTGCTTCCGGAGAACACGCATGCAAGAAAGGAAGTTTGAGCTTGATGCAAATGGCTAAAATATCTTCCGCTTTATATGATTATCAATCAAATAAAAAGTTATTTTATGTATCAATTCTTACATCTCCTACTACTGGTGGAGTGACTGCGAGTTTTGGTATGTTGGGGATATCATTATTGCTGAACCCAATGCCTATATTGCATTTGCGGGTAAAAAGTAATTGAGCAAACATTGAATAAAACAATACCGGAAGGTTCACAGGCGGCTGAATATTTATTCCATAAGGGTTTATTCGATCAATCGTACCACGTAATCCTTTAAAGGTGTTCTGGTGAGTTAGTTCAGCTCCACGGTTTTCCCTTTGAATCAAAATTCAATCAAGTAGAGTCTTAAGTGAAATTTTTTTTTTGTGTAGTGAAAAGGTAGTTAGTTAGTTTATCAGAATCAAAGTCAAAGCCCGCGTAATGGGCTTTGACTTTGTGTTCAAAAGGTTGTCGAAAAACAAATTATGTGGATAATTATTATTATCATTATCCGATATTACTAATGAGTAAACCTCTAGCAACAAGATAAAAAGCGAATTTTTCCTTCTGTGAAATGAAATTCGAATTTGGAGACAAATAAAACAATTTTATCCTCCTCTATTGCGTATGTATATAGAATTTAAATAGAGAAAAAATAGAATAGAAATATAGAGTTTTGCATCTTTCTATATCTCCCGAAAATTCTATTTTTACTAATAATCCCTGTTCTTGGATCGGATTCTAACGAATCGAATCTTTCGACAATTTGTAATAAACTCTTTCTTTATTAAATTCAAAAATGCAAATTAGAAGACAAGAACAATAGAATAATAAGAAAAGTAAGAATAAAGTAAGATAATAAAGAAAGTGGATTATCTTATCATATACATCTATTTTATTTGATTTAAAGATGGGCAGAGTCCTTTTATTTAATTCTACATTCCTTGCACTTATTAGATATCTGATAGAATTTTTGTCTTTGTATGTTTAAAAAAGCTTAAGATTTTTTAGATTCGATGGGGCCAAGACCAAATCTTATCTATTTTTTTCCAAGACTTAGATGTCATGGATACCTATTTAGTAGAATGTTAACTGTAACATCCATTACCCGAACCGAACATAAATGAAAAAAGCCCTCTTATGCATGCGTAAACATGGTATAGGGTTAAATGAATTATAGCAAGTGGATCGGTACCGAACGGATGTATGAAATTAAAGTCTATATATCTAGTAGATCCGTATGAGCACGATCCTTATAAAGGGGATGATTTTAGATCGAAAACAATTTGATGAATTCCTTCTAAAAGTTCATATCAAAATAGTACTAGTTGATGAGGAGTTACTTCCGGAAACAAAAAAAGTAAAGTCGAATTTTTTTGGTTATTCTCTCAATTCGAATAAAATGCAACTGGATCTAGTATGTATGAGTTGGCGATCAGAATCTATATGGATAGAATTTATAGTGGGATCTCGAAAAACAAGCAATTTTTGCTGGGCCTTTATCCTTTTTTTTGGTTCATTAGGGTTTTTATTAGTTGGAACTTCTAGTTATCTTGGTAGGAATTTGATATCTTTATTTCCGTCTCAACAAATAGTTTTTTTCCACAAGGAATCGTGATGTCTTTCTATGGGATCACAGGCCTCTTTATTAGTTCCTATTTGTGGTGCACAATTTTTTGGAATATGAGGCAGTGGTTATGATCGATTCGATAGAAAGGAGGAATAATCTGTATTTTTCGTTGGGGTTTTCCTGGAAAAAATCGTCGCATCTTTCTACGATTCCTTATGAAAGAATATTCAGTCCATCAGAATAGAAGTTAAAGAGGGTATTTATGCTCGTCGTGTCCTTTATATGAAATCAGAGGCCAGGGGCCGTTCCCTTGACTCGTACTGATGAGAATTTGACTCCGCGAAATTGAACAAAAAAGCTGCTGAATTGGCCTATTTTTTGCGTGTACCGATTGAAGTCTTTGAAATGAATTGCAGAATAAAAGCTTTCTCGCCGGGAGGAAAAAGCTCAATCCAAGAATCCTCTTTTTTCTATAGCAGAACTAAACTGAAGTTTCTTCAGAATGCCCATTCAAACCAAAGCGGATGTATACGGAAGAGTCATAACATAAAAACAGTTTTTTTGTCACAAAAATAGTTTTTTATGCGTCTGTAAATGTAAAACCGCTCAACTTAATTCAGTAACAAAATAAGCAAGAAATCGAAATACTGGATTCATCTCATATATCAAATCGAAATAAAGACTTTCGCTTTTTATTTGCAATATTTGGAGTTGATACGTTAGATACAGATAGATCATATCTTGTAAATTTTCTCTACTTTTCTTTTCTCAATCGGCCCCTCCCCTTTTATCCTTTCTTTTGTGCTCCTTAAGAACTAAAGAACTAAACAAGTGGATTTCTTTCTTATAACATAATGATAAACGTAATGATAACTTTTCTGTCTTTTTTTGTCACTCATTTTGATCAGCATAATATTTTTCCTAATTTTTTCAATTATTGCTGGACTCTAGACTATATATAGTTTAGATAACCCGCGAAAATTTTCGACATATTTGATTGCGATCTTGATATAGACAGGGCGCTCCTTCGTCTCAAAATCTGAATAGAACAATCTTTATTATTTGAAGCGGTTCTTTCGGGCAGTTATCAAAAAGGGGCAATTGCTTCGAATTTGATCAATTGAGATATATGGAAACAAAACAATATAACAATAATATATATATTTCATTCGAATTCAAAGTGGATTCTTATTTTCTATATTCTGTATTCTTTTAGATTCAATTAGATTCAAGGGCTAAGCACTGAATCAAAAAAAACAGAGAATAGATTCATGGGCCCTACTTTATAATATAATGAAAGGCATGCTTGATAGAAAGATTAGATCACATAAAGTCAACGAATGAGGTGGGTTCATTAACAACTCACAGATGAAAAATGGCAAAAAAAGCATTCACTCCCCTTCTATATCTTGCATCTATAGTATTTTTGCCCTGGTGGATCTCTCTCTCATTTAATAAAGTCTGAAATCTTGGATTACTAATTGGTGGGATACTAGGCAATCCGAAACTTTTTGAATGATATTCAAGAAAGAGTATTCTAGAACAATTCATAGAAGTAGAGGAACTCTTCCTGTTGGACGAAATGATAAAAAGAATGCCCGGAAACACATCTACAAAAGCTTCGTATAGGAATCCAAAAAGAAACGATCCAATTGATCAAGCTGCACAATGAGGATCATATCCATACGATTTTGCACTTCTCGACCAATCTAATCTGTTTCGTTATTCTAAGTGGTTATTCTATTTTGGGGAATGAAGAACTTCTTATTCTTAACTCTTGGGTTCAAGAATTCCTATATAATTTAAGCGACACAATAAAAGCTTTTTCTATTCTTTTATTAACAGATTTATGTATAGGATTTCATTCCTTACGGTTGGGAACTAATGATTGGCTCTATATACAAAGATTTTGGATTTGCTCATAATGATCAAATTATATCTGGTCTTGTTTCTACTTTTCCAGTCATTCTAGATACAATTTTAAAATATTGGATCTTTCGTTATTTAAATCGTGTATCTCCGTCACTTGTAGTTATTTATCATTCAATGAATGACTGAAAAATGATTCACGGATTCAATTAGAATCTTTCTTACTTTCGAGATAAGCAAAGCATGCAAAGTCGTACTTACTTTACTCTTTCTACCCATCAGGAGAATACAATTTCTCCTCTGTTTCAGTCATTTTTTTTTTTCAGTTTTCAGTAAAAGTAAATAGCAGAATCGTGGCTAGGGAACTATACTAGTGACCTACCTAATTTTATTGTAGAAATTTTCGGGATCAATGATTGGACCATGCAAACTAGAAATACTTTTTCTTGGATAAAGGAGGAGATTACTCGATCCATTTCCGTATCGCTCATGATCTATATAATAACCGGGGCTTCCATTTCAAATGCATATCCCATTTTTGCGCAGCAGGGGTATGAAAATCCACGAAGCAACTGGGCGTATTGTATGTGCCAATTGCCATTTAGCGAATAAACCCGTGGATATTGAGGTTCCACAAGCGGTACTTCCTGATACTGTATTTGAAGCGGTTGTTAGAATTCCTTATGATATGCAACTGAAACAAGTTCTTGCTAATGGTAAGAAAGGGGCTTTGAATGTGGGTGCTGTTCTTATTTTACCAGAGGGGTTTGAGTTAGCCCCGCCTGATCGTATTCCTTGAGATGAAAGAAAAGATAGGCAATCTGTCTTTTCAGAACTACCGCCCACTAAGAAAAATATTCTTGTGATAGGTCCTGTTCCTGGTAAAAAATATAGTGAAATCACCTTTCCTATTCTTTCCCCAGACCCTGCTAGTAATAAGGATGCTCATTTCTTAAAATATCCCATATACGTAGGCGGAAACAGGGAAGGGCCAGATTTATCCGACAGGAACAAAAGTAACAATACTGTTTATAATGCTACGGCAACAGGTATAGTAAGCAAAATCATACGAAAAGAAAAAGGGTACGAAATAACCATAACGGATGCCTTGGATGGACATCAAGTGGTTGATATTATCCCCCCAGGACCAGAACTTCTTGTTTCAGAGGGTGAATCTATCAAACTCGATCAACCATTAACAATTAATCCTAATGTGGGTGGATTTGGTCAGGGGGATGCAGAAATAGTACTTCAAGACCACTACGCGTCCAAGGTCTTTTGTTCTTCTTGGCATCTATTGTTTTTGCACAAATCTTTTGGTTCTTAAAAGAAACAGTTTGAGAAGGTTCAAGTGTCCGAAATGAATTTCTAGATCTGTGGATTTATCAACATCAAATTTGTAAAAAAGAACAAATTATTCCTGGCAATTAGGTTAGGTATAATGAAAAAAGGGATGAAAAGTCTTTTGCTTGTTTCTATTCTTTCTCTAGGAATTGCTTTTACCGCATTCAAAATTCAAAACAAAATATGTATATTGTGAAGAAGACTATTTGTCTTTACCTCTTTTTTCTTTTTCAATCTAAATTGGACTAAATTGGGGGGTGTAATTATATTCCTATTGTCAGTGTCAGATTTAAATGTTACAGAATAGGTTTTGTTTTCTAAATTCAATTTGAGTAGATACTAAACATAAGATAAGTAAGTGGAGAATAGAAAGGAAGGATAAATTAAATGAGGGGAACAAATAATTACAGGGAGTATTCTTCGTCTTTCTAGCCTTCGACACAAGAAAAGGTGTGTAAAATTCCTTTTCTTGTGTCGAAATAATCTAACAATTCAGGACCCGTTCGTCAAAGATTTCTATTCTTAGTTTCGATTTTCCAGATTTTTCAGAACCCTTTATTTTTCGATTTACTTATAATAGAATAAGTAATAAGGATAATATAATAAGTATAAAATAAGTCGAAATAAGTATAATATACTAAGTAATGGACAACCAAAAAAAATAGAAGGAATCCTTACCGATTTTTTGATAAAATAGAATCAAGGCGATAAACTTATAAAATAATTTCAAACTTTGATGAAATACTAAAATAAATCGAGTAAGGTTAGACTAGTCTAGAAAAGGTTTGAATCTGGTCGACAGAAAAAAAAAGAAATATTAAATATATATTGTATTGTGTCATCCAATTGAGTGATTCCTTTTTTTCTTCTAACCTTGAAAGTATCGATAGATACTATCGAAGAGCAGATGCTATGAATCAATTAATTGAAATTGAGTTCATTTTTCAAAAAAATCATCGGAAAAAGTGATCCATTTGTTGTCATTTATACGACCAAAATATTATGATCATGATCATTAAGAATTCAACGGGACCCTTCCTCGCGAATCAGACAAAGAAAGAGGAGGCGGGCCCCGTTGAGTTCTTACACTTTCATGCCTATAACTTAGTTCGTCCCATTATCCATTATTCCATATTACAGGGACGAACCCAATCCAGAATATGAACCATAAAAGAAAATACCTATTAAACCGATCACAGGAATACCAGTTACCGTACCTATTATCCAAGAGGAATCCTTCCAGTAGTATCGGCCATTTATCCCGCTTCCCTCCGCATTTCATCAAGTGGTCATGCTAAAGACATAAACAGTCATAGATAATTATGAGATACAATCCTTCCGAATGGGATAAGAGAATTCCTACTATTATTTAGTATTCTACTACTCTTTTTTTTTCTTAATTGAAGAAATAATTGGAAAATAAAACAGCAAGTACAAAAATGAGTAATAACCCCCAGTAGAGACTGGTACGATTCAATTCAACATTTTGTTCGTTCGGGTTTGATTGTGTCATAGCTCTATAATTAATTCGAATTAGGTTTATCGTTGGATGAACTGCATTGCTGATATTGACCCCAAAAAAGAAACGGTAGGTACAGCTAGTCCGTGAACAGCCAACCATCGCACTGTAAAAATTGGATAGGTTCGATCTATGGTCATTGGGTCCTCCTAAAAAGATCTACTAAATTCATCGAGTTGTTCCAAAGAATCAAAACGGCCAGTTATTAATGGAATTCCTTGTCGGCTCTCTGTAAAATACTCGTTTGGACGAGGGCTTCCAAACACATCATAAGCTAAACCTGTGCTGACGAATAACCAACCCGCGATGAATAGGGAAGGTATAGTAATACTATGAATGACCCAGTATCGAATACTGGTAATAATATCAGCAAAAGAACGTTCTCCTGTGCTTCCAGACATGCCGAGCTCCACATATTCTTGTAGGGATCGATTCCGTAAAAGATGGGATCAGTAAATGGAATTCACCGAAACTAAATCTTTGTGAGATCGTCAATATTGTACCAAAGGTATTTTTAGAGTATACCGAATCAGTATAGCTATCCTTCTTCTGACACAGCAACGCAATTTCAAACAGTATATCGACGTGAAGTGCTAGATAATTTCTTTCTTCTTCTTGCTTGTCGATGTATAACCAGGTATCATGCAATAGAAAATTCCTCAAATTCCTGGAGGTATTGGCTTGGGCCTAGAAACGGAAGATCAGGTAACCCGTGAATCCAACGAGTTGGTTTATAATAATTCATGAAGGAAATTATCATATTTCCGCAAGTCAATTAGATGCGAAATATAAAAATTGACTTTTTTTCGTAGTTGCACAAGAGGTTTTGTTTTTTGTTGGAAGCCCTCTTTTTTTTTTATTTTATTTTAAGGAATTGCTTAGTCGTCTAGTAACAAGTAAGAGTAGTCGTTAGATATAGATAAAAAAAAAAGAGCAAGGAATAAAAAAAAATTCTACTAATCAATATTTGTGAGGCGGCCTTTCTTGTATTCTTGTATTAGATCCAAAGGTTTTTTCTTGACCTAACTACAAAGATGATGAATCGATTTCTTTTTCTTTTCTACTCTTGTCCTGCCGCTCTATTTTTGTGAATACCATTTATAATGATTGATGAAGCAAAAAATTTCAATTGAACTTATTATTTCAATTGGTATTTTGCTTATCCCCTCTCGTTTAAAAAAATTGAAACTTAGGTAAGTGCTTTATAAACATATGTATAAAAGAACATATTTCATTTAGCTCCTTCATGCCTACTATAACTAGTTATTTCGGTTTTTACTAGCGGCTTTAACTATAACCTCAGCTTTATTTATTGGTCTGAGTAAGATACGACTTATTTGAAAATTAATTCAATGAACGAACAATTCATAAAAACAAAGCTTTCTGCCCTATTCCATATATTCTATAGCTCCTTACCGTGTTAATTATCAATTATTAGGTATTGATATTCATGGGCAATAGAAATTAATATTTAGGGATAGATATTACCTTTCTTTTTCTCCTTTCAAATAAATTGAAATGATTGAAGTTTTTCTATTTGGAATCGTCTTAGGTCTAATTCCTATTACTTTGGCTGGATTATTCGTAACCGCATATTTACAATACAGACGTGGTGATCAGTTGGACCTTTGATTAATTAACATACCCTTTTTTTGACTGACCCCTTTAATTCTTAAATTTTTTAATTTCAATTTATTTAATAATTTGAATTTAATAATTTAATCCAAGGAGGTCAAATTCGAATTGCTGTTCAATTTTTTTTTTCAGTTCGGTGTAATTTTCGACCTAACAAGAGCGGAATCGCGCTCTGTAGGATTTGAACCTACGACATTGGGTTTTGGAGACCCACGTTCTACCGAACTGAACTAAGAGCGCTTTCTTAATAAATAAGACTGTAAAAAAGAGGATTCTTTTATTTTATAACCCCAATACATCGCACAACTATACTATCATATATCATATATAATATGAAAACGATAGATTATGTATGCTTAATTTTAATCAATCTAAAACGACTCCCTCGTTACTGCTCAAAGGAGAAGTAATAGGTAGGGATGACAGGATTTGAACCCGTGACATTTTGTACCCAAAACAAACGCGCTACCAAGCTGCGCTACATCCCTTTCAATTGGCCTACAATGTCATTGTAGAGAATCCTGTCTTGTTTTCCACACCTTATTTCATCTATTGATATACAAAACGGATCTTTCCATTTCCTCTTTTGGTCTCATATCATATAACAACCATATAATGAATAATAAATGAATATTTTTGGCGGGAATTCTCAGGCGGAAAGGGACCTATTTTGTTTTGCTGTTTTAAGAAAGGAAAATCTTATCTATCGAATCATTGTACATTTAAATTTGAATTTTGAATTAGGAATTCCAGGTACAAATAGACAAATCCAAGTGGTCTTTAACCACACATACATGCGATTATATATGTATTACCATAATGTAATACGATAAAGAAGGAGGATTTTAAATGCGAGATCTAAAAACATATCTTTCCGTAGCACCGGTACTAAGTACTCTCTGGTTCGGTTCTTTAGCGGGTTTATTGATAGAGATCAATCGTTTCTTCCCGGATGCGTTAACATTCCCTTTTTTTTAATTCGAGTTATTGTCGCGGGACGGGGCGAAAAAGATTAGATCGAGATACAATCAAATATCTGTGACTACTCTCTCGCCCCCCCCCTTTTTTAGTTTTTTTTTAGAATTAGATAAGAATTAGATAAAATAAATAAGGAAGGTAGAACGAAAAAAGTGGATTCAACCTCACCGAAACTCGGGTTCAAGCTCCAATTAAATTACTAGTAGAGCGAAAAGAGAAATGTGGCTGGAACAACAGTATCCTACAAGATACTTAAAGAAAATACCGTACGGTGGTTTGATTCTAAATAGAGTTCGAAATCGTTGTATTACTTATTCTTATTATTTACTATAAATCTATATTGATTTACTATATTGATTACAACAAAATCTTTCAAGATTTGGTTTGAGTTAACAACTTTTATTTCTTTTTCATTCCTTTCTTCTTCGCTTTTGATCGGAAAATAGAAAAGTTGGGTGAATTAAAAACTCAAAGGAGGTTCATGGCCAAGAGTAAAGATGTCCGAGTAACGATTATTTTGGAATGTACCAGTTGTGTTCGAAACGGCGTTAATAAGGAATCAACGGGTATTTCCAGGTATATTACTCAAAAATCGACACAATACATGAGTCGATTGGAATTGAAGAAATTCTGTCCTTATTGTTACAAACATACAATTCACGGGGAGATAAAGAAATAAATCGAATCAAGTGCTCGTATGTCACCACTTCCCGAGAATATGAAAATATGACATTAGGTATATAATATATTAAGTATATAATTAGTTATATAACGCATATTTTCTTTCTATATTATTAATATTATTTATTTAAATATTATTAATATATTTTAATTTATATATATTTAAATTATATATTGAAATGATAAATAATAATAAAATAAACAATACAATAATAAAATAAACAAACCAAATCCTATTTATTATATTAATTCTATAATTTGAATTTTCAAAATAGGATTTTAGAAATAGAGATAGGGATAGGATTCTTTTTAGAAATATTAGAAATAAGGAATAAAGAAATCATGGATAAATCCAAGCGACTCTTTCTTAAATCCAAGCGATCTTTTCGTAGGCGTTTGCCCCCGATCCAATCGGGGGATCGAATTGATTATAGAAACATGAGTTTAATTAGTCGATTTATTAGTGAACAAGGAAAAATATTATCTAGGCGAGTAAATAGATTGACCTTAAAACAACAACGATTAATTACTATTGCTATAAAACAAGCTCGTATTTTATCTTCGTTACCCTTTCTTAATAATGAAACAGTTTGAAAGAAGCGAGTCGACCACTAGAACTACTGCTCTTAGAACCAGAAATAAATAGGCTTACCCCTTCAAAAGAATCGAATCCGGTTGGGGAAGAAAAAAAATATTTTTTTTATTGAGCGTCTTCGCTCATCTTGTTTTGATGACCTTATCAGAATCAGAAATTTTTATCATATTAATTTCTACTCTACCTTCCCCGAGTTCATTCTCGAGGGAACCCCATTTCATTTAAAGCATTTCGTTGGATTCCTTCCGATCTCCTTATTTTCTAATCTCGTTGGAAATCATATAAAGACAATTCCTATTTGAGATAGCTATTTGTGCAAGTATTTTACGATTCAGAAGCAACTGTTTCTTGTACAGATTGTGTATTAATCGACTATAACTATAGGATACCCCACCCACGAATTACTGCATTTATTCGAGTGATCCACAAACGACGAAAATCCCTTTTTTTCCTATCTCTATCCCGATGAGCCGAAACCAAAGCTCTTATTCTTTGTTGAGTAATAGTTCGAGTAAGTCTTGAATGAGCCCCCCGAAAGCTTGATGCAAATAAACTAATTTTTTTTCGACGTCTACGAGCTATATATCCCCGTTTAATTCTGGTCATTGAATAAAAGAAATTTTGATGAATAACTAATTCTTTCTTTCAGTTATTCTTTTCTAGTCTATTAATAACAAAACGGATTCTTCCAATGTATAAAATAAAAATTCCAATGGCTTTTGCTACTCTAACCGTCCCGACCACGATTTTTCCTTTTTTCTAGGCATTTCATTTCGCCTTGAAATAAGAAATTGTATTGATACTAGGTATCAAAAAAAGCATATTAACTAAAATAAAGGAGTAAATAGAAATGGATAAATAAATAGTGGGTTCCATCGTTTCTATGGTTACTTCTTAAACGGTGAGGTCCTCTCTATACACCGGAGCTCATTCCTTCATTTAATTGGTAACTTGTACAGTTCACACTCTTCAGCTCTACTCATAAATTTTCCAGTAATAGATCTTTCACAACGAGATCTATCTTATACAGTAACGGTATGTAAGGATGAGGATTAATTGGGCAGCTGACCCTGTTAGTCCGTTCTTTGCAAGAGTCGAAGCATAATCTTTTTGCTTTTTAAATAGGATTTTCCCCGCTTAATGGATAAGCATTTGCTACCAATGGGGAATTTTTTCTCATCTTAAATTCTAAGATTGGATTTGCGCCAATGGAAACCATAAATTTCATACACAATAGAAGGATATGGTAGATCTAGCTTTTTTAGATAGTGAACGGACGAACCCCATTCTATTCACTGGTACGGATCGTTGATACTGAAAAAGTTGTTTCTTTTTTCTCAGCCCATGATCTGAACAAGTCGCACATACACCCTAGTACATGTTCCTCGGCGCTGAGGACATCCCCAAAAACGGGATTTCGTGACATTTCTAATTGGCTGTCTTGCATTTCTAATAAGTTGTTTAATAGTTGGCATACTGAATTATATACATAATAGACTGGTTTAGATCGATCCTAACCAGATGATTCTGAATTACTTCTTTTTCTATTTAATAGATTAATAAAATATTAACCCCTTAGGCTTTGGAAGCTTAAGTTGAAGGAAAGGAAGAAGAGGATTAAATCAATCTTAATTAAATTGTGGATTGGTGTTAAATCGTTGCTATTGCTATTTGTTATTTAACTTATTTAACTGCTACAAGATCCACAATTCCATGAGCTTGGGCTTCTGTTGCTGACATAAAACATCTCTTTCCATGTCTTCGGATACAACCGCATGGGGCTTGCCCGTTCTTTGTACATAAACCCTTGTGAGGCTTTCATGAAGAAGTTTCAGTAGTTCTTCCGCTTCAGGATAAATTCTCCTGTTTGTGCCTCATAAAAAGAACTAGCAGGTTGATGGATCATTACCCTGATGATATAACATAATAAAAGTTCTTCTAACTCACATAATGAGGCGAGAAGAATAGCTAAAAATAGCTAAGAATAATAAGAAAAAGATAGAATTGAACAACCGTACAGGCATTTTTTGTGCATTGCATACGGCTTTAATGGAATTCTCTTTTTCTTTCATCGAAAAAAAGAAAAGAGAAAATAGAAGGCGTCTATTAGACCCAGATCACTAAATAATCCAATTACCACTTTTTTTTTTTTTTTCGGAAAAGTTCAAAAATACTATGATGGCTCCGTTGCTTTATATATTTATTTCGTCTGTGATTCAGCAATCCCAAAGTTTCTTTTTTTTCAAAAAAGAAAGAAAAAAAATAGTCTTTTTTTTCGTACTCTTTTATTTTATAACATAAATATTGTTATAAATATTGTTAATAGCCTCTGGTGTGAAAAGAAAAAAAAAGTTTGTGACGCTGAGATGGGCACGAAAGCTAAGATAAAATTGGAAATGCCCTTTCTCTCATACTACTCTTTCGATACATAATCTAATGTTTGAAAAAAAAGAAATCAAAAAAAAATATCATATCAATTCGAAGTGCCGTGCTATTATTACTTACTAATTCATATTTCATATGGCGAAGGCATAGTCTTCTTTTCTTTCCATCAAATAAAAAAACTCATTGGCGCCGAGCGTGAGGAATGCTAGACGTTTGGTAATTTCTCCTCCGGCCAGGAGAAAAGATCCCATTAAAACAGCCAATCCCATGCATATTGTATGCACATCTGGTTGCACAAATTGCATAGTATCATAAATAAGCTTCTCCGGTATTACCCATCCGCCAGGAGAGTTTATAAACAAATACAGATCTTTGGTATCATTCTCTATACTGAGAATATACCATAAGACCAATAAGTTGATTCGAGATCTCGCTATCAACCTCTTGGCCTAAAAAAGTAATCTTTCTCGATAAAGTCGGTTGATTAGGATAAAATTGTATCCCTTAGTAGCCGTACAGGCACCTTTTTGATACATACAGTTCAACAAAATTGCGAAAAAAAAAATCAATGTGAATTCCAGCCATCCTTCGTTTTTTCTAGTGTGCCTTTTCTAACTTCTAATTTCTAACGAAGGGCTTTTTCTTACATTTTTAAATAAAATGAAATTAAAAGAAAGATAAGTTTTGGCCCCGTTTTTCCTATAATCTATAATATAGAAAATTCGCTAAACTTATCGCACAAACTTTTCATTGATCTATTTTTTTCATTGGATTCAATCAAATCACGATGTCATTTTCTTGTTCTGAATGGGTTTCATCAATTTTTTATTCAATTTTTTTTAGGTTTATGCTCTACTCCGAGTAAAGATCCGCCTGATTTTGATTTGCACATATAGACAAATGACCCAATACCACATCTTTGCTATGATTTCATTTCCTTTTTATTTTAATTCCTTTTCTTTCATGTTTTTCCGCAAATATTCAACGTATTTCTCATATTATTCGATTGATTAATAGTTTGAAATCGTTCTTATTTCTATTCGAATTTGTAAATAAAAAGATTTATGATTATGATATAGGTGGTAATCATAAATGTATTACCAATTGGGTTTTTCTAAGCAGAGCCTGGATGCTTCATTTTCGGTCCAGCCAAATGACCATAAATCATTCTAATTGAAAATAATCTGGATACCCCAAAAAAAATGAAATGGATCTCTAATGCACTTCATTACACTTCACGCTACAAATTTGATAATTCAATCAATCTTTTTGGGCGAAACAGAGGATATCTCGATCGGGCGAGAGAACAGGGGAATCCCATATGACCCAATATATTTGACAAGTCGCACTATACGTCAACCCAAACTGCATCTTCCTCTCGGATTTCGAAAAGGAACTTTTGGAACACCAATAGGCATTAAAGGAAAAGAATTAAATACTATATTTCACTTTGATCTGGAAGCGTAATAATGGTCTTAATAATATTGGCCTCATATTTTATACATAGATAGAATAAGGCCATAAAATATAAAATAAAGAAAGACAGAATGAATGAAGAATTCTTACCAATAGGTCCTTTGAATGATGAACAAATAGGGATACGTTCATTCATAAAAATAGGATCAACCCCATTGCGTATTGATACTTATCGGGTATAGAATAGATCTGCTTCTCTTTCTTCTGGCGAATTCTTCCCTTAATTACTAATGGAATAGAACAAATATTAATCCTTTCTCCGAAAGAATCCACCCAAAGGGAGGTATTCAATGCAATAAAGTTACATAGTGTCTATTTTCGTTGATAAAGGGTATTTCCATGGGTTTGCCTTGGTATCGTGTTCATACTGTCGTATTGAATGATCCCGGTCGCTTGCTTTCTGTTCATATAATGCATACGGCTCTGGTTGCTGGTTGGGCCGGTTCAATGGCTCTATATGAATTAGCCGTTTTTGATCCCTCCGATCCCGTTCTTGATCCAATGTGGAGACAAGGTATGTTCGTTATACCCTTCATGACTCGTTTAGGAATAACCAATTCATGGGGCGGTTGGAGTATTACAGGGGGGACTATAACAAATCCGGGTATTTGGAGTTACGAAGGTGTGGCCGGAGCACATATTGTGTTTTCTGGCTTGTGCTTCTTGGCAGCTATCTGGCATTGGGTATATTGGGATCTAGAAATTTTTTGTGATGAGCGCACAGAAAAACCTTCTTTGGATTTGCCCAGATTTTTGGAATTCATTTATTTCTCTCAGGAGTGGCTTGCTTTGGCTGGCGCATTTCATGTAACAGGATTATGGTCCTGGAATATGGGTGTCGGACCCTTATGGACTAACTGGCAAGGTCAACCTGTAAATCCGGCGTGGGGCGTGGAAGGTTTTGATCCTTTTGTTCCAGGAGGAATAAGCCTCTCATCATATTGCAGCAGGGGACATTGGGCATATTGGCAGGCTTATTCCATCTTAGTGTCCGCCCGCCCCAACGTTTATACAAAGGATTACGTATGGGAAATATTGAAACCAAATCCTTTCAGTAGTATAGCTGCTGTCTTTTTGCAGCTTTTGTTGTTGCCGGAACTATGTGGTATGGTTCAGCAACTACCCCCATCAGGTATTTGGTCCTACTCGTTATCAATGGGATCAAGGATACTTCCAGCAAGAAATATATCGAAGGGTTAGTGCTGGGTTGTAAAAAAATCAAAGTTTATCAGAAGCTTGGTCTAAAATTCTGAAAAATTAGCTTTTATGATTACATTGGCAATAATCGGCAAAGGAGGATTATTCAGAGCGGGTTCAATGGACAACGGAGATGGAATAGCCGTTGGGTGGTTAGGAGCACCCTATCTTTAGAGATAAAGACGGGCGTGAACTTTTTGTACGTCGTATGCCTACTTTTTTTGAAACATTTCCGGTTGTTTTGGTAGACGGAGACGGAATTGTTAGAGCGGATGTCCCTTTTAGAAGGGCAGAATCAAAGTATAGTGTCGAACAAGTAGGTGTAACTGTTGAGTTCTATGGCGGCAGACTCAATGGAGTGAGTTATAGTGATCCTGCTACTGTGAAAAAATATGCTAGAACGTGCTCAATTGGGTGAAAGTACTGCGTTAGATCGTGCTACTTTGAAATCCGATGGTGTTTTTCGTAGCTTGTCCGAGGGTTAGTTTACTTTTGGGCATACTTCGTTTGCCTTGCTTCTTCTTCGGACACATTTGGCATGGTGCTAGAACCCTGTTCAGAGATGTTTTGCCGGTATTGATCCAGATTTGGATGCTCAAGTGGAATTTGGAACATTCAAAACTTGGAAGCAACTTCTAAGAAGACAAGTAGTCTGATGCAGATTGCTTTGTTATTTTTGCTTCTACTTCTATCTGTGATTTGCCATAGGCTGCTGGAAAATCTTGATTTAAATCGCTGCCTTTTCTTTGATTCTTGTTCTTTCTTTATTCAGGAGATGATTCCAAATAAGCAGGTACGGAAGCTATAATTGTAAACCACGATCGAATTTATGGAAGCATTGGTTTATACATTCCTCTTAGTATCTACTCTAGGGATAATTTTTTTCGCTATCTTTTTTCGAGAACCGCCTAAAATTCTAACTAAAAAAATGAAATGATTTTTCATTATCTCAATTGAAGTAATGAGCCTCCCAATATTGGGAGGCTCATTACTCAATTAATCCCATATTCCTCAGATGGATCTCTTAATTGTTGAGAGGGTTGCCCAAAAGCAGTATATAAGAGCGTACTTGAGTAAAACTTACAAGTAAACCAGATATAGAGATGGCGACTAAGGTTGCTGTTTCCATTATTATATAATTTCAAAGATCACAATGGGTCTATATTAAGATTGTTTATTTACAGCGGAATGATATACAAAGTCAACAGATCTCACTGAATACAAAATAAGATTTATGGCTACACAAACCGTTGAGGGTAGTTCTAGATCTGGTCCAAGACGAACTGTTGTAGGGGATTTTTTGAAACCATTGAATTCGGAATATGGTAAGGTAGCCCCTGGATGGGGAACGACTCCTTTGATGGGTGTCATAATGGCTTTGTTGCGATATTCTTATCTATTATTTTGGAGATTTATAATTCTTCCGTTTTACTGGATGGAATTTCAATGAATTAGATTCACAAGAATCACGAAGCCTCGCGTTTCAATACAAAAATTGAAACTTTTAGTTCTCAGATTTTTTAGCCCCATTCTATTTCGGTAAGTTCGACCGCGAAATTTATTTGTTTCTGTATTTCCGGAATATGAGTGTGTGACTTGTTATAATTGATCCTATTGATGGTACGAAGAAAATGGGTCTGTCATCTTGATCGAGATAGTTTTATCCGTCGGATAGTCATTCTAGTATCTGGAGCACGGAATATATGAAATGGATCTAAAATATTTGAACTATGATTCATACTTAATATTCAAACCTCGCGGCCGGACTCAAAAAAAAAATTCAAAGAAAGAGTTATATTATTTATAAATCGAAAGATTTTTTATTCTTTCAAACTCTCATTTAGTTTATGCTTATTTTGATCAAAGGACAAACCTTTCTTTTCTTTGTATTTTTATTTATTATATCTATTCTATTGATTGAATAAGTGATGATGATCCAATGGTTTCTTACTCAAAGAATCTTTGGACTTAGTTTGAAAGTTTTATTGAATCATCGCGGTTCTGGTATGAATCTGAAGTTTCAATTGATTCATAGGGTCTTAACAAGAGAATTCCTATCAAAAGAAAGAAAACAAGAATAAAGCCACATTTCATACAAAAGAACAAATCAAAGCAAAAGAAAAAATAAGTAGGTAAATAGAAGATTCAAGAGGCCTGTAACGATCAACATAAAGACGACTGCGCCGACTTGATTTTTGGCATTATAATTACAACTACAACAAAGAGCTTTCGGATTTTCACTCTTTTGTGTCTTCAGATAAAATTGAATGAAAAGATTAAAGTTTCAAACTTTCTATTCCATATCCGTTTCAGCTAATACTTGGGTGTTTTTGTTTGAGCTGTACGAGATGAAATTCTCATATACGGTTCTCAGGGGGGTCCTCTTGGTTTACCTATCTCAATAAAGTCTATGATTGGTTCGAAGAGCGCCTCGAAATTCAGGCGATTGCAGATGATATAACTAATAAATATGTTCCTCCTCATGTTAACATATTTTATTGTCTAGGAGGAATTACGCTTACTTGTTTTTTTGGTACAAGTAGCTACAGGATTTGCTATGACTTTTACTATCGTCCAACCGTTACTGAGGCTTTTGCTTCTGTTCAATACATAATGACTGAAGCTAACTTTGGTTAGTTAATCCGATCAGTTCATCGATGGTCGGCAAGTATGATGGTCTTAATGATGATCCTGCACGTATTTCGTGTCTATCTCACTGGTGGTTTTAAAAAACCTCGCGAATTAACTTGGGTTACAGGCGTGGTTCTGGGTGTGTTGACCGCATCTTTTGGCGTAACAGGTTATTCCTTACCTCGGGACCAAATTGGTTATTGGGCAGTCAAAATCGTAACAGGCGTTCCGGAAGCTATTCCGGTAATAGGATCGCCTTTGGTAGAGTTATTACGTGGAAGTGCTAGTGTGGGACAATCCACTTTGACCCGTTTTATAGTTTACACTTTTGTATTACCCCTTCTTACTGCTGTATTTATGTTAATGCATTTCCTAATGATACGTAAGCAAGGCATTTCTGGTCCTTTATAGAGAATATAGACCATAGCTATATTGTAACCAATAATTTATCTTATTACTTGGGGGAGGAACAATAGTATTTCATTGCTACAAATATGGATTATTGAAAAAAAAAATAAGACATGTATTTGGATATTTCCTTTCAACTACAACAATATTCTAGTATTTATTTGACATGAATAGTTGAAGGAATTCCCCGAAGGAGAAAATGGATTATGGGAGTGTGTGACTTGAACTATTGATTGGGCCGTGCAGAAATATGCCTTTATCTGCTACATTGGAATTCACAACCAAATGTGTCTTTGTTTCCAACCACCGTGTAAAGCCCCATACAAAGGATAGGCTGGTTCGCTTGAAGAGAATCTTTTCTATGATCAGACCTGACGATGTTGTGTATAAATAGGGCTCCGTAAGATCCAGTAGAATAAGTGATTTGGCATAATCAAAATTAGATTTTAGTTATTTTTTTACTTTCTTATCTTAATAGTATGAAAATGCATTCATTTCTTCTGCATCGACCCGATTTAATTATACTATCAGGTGAAACAAGGGATCTAAAAGAAGAGCAAAAGGCTGAACTATATTAGTAACAAGTAAATCCTTTGTATGTAAAAATCTCGATATATTTTTGGGATAAGGTGAATCATAAGGCCTAAGACGACCCATAAAGCACTTGATCACGATCAATTTTGTACGCCTACTTGGGTATTGAGCATTTACCTGTAAAATAAGAAATTCCTTGGAATGTATAATTGCAACTCCGTAAAATGGAATCAGGTAACTTTTTCTTACATATGGAACCATTCATATATGTGGGGATAACATATAGATTTATTTTAAACATATAGAATATAGATTTATTTTATAGGTATCCGTTTGTATCCATTTGATTCGATTGACTTTGCTTGAGCCGGATGATGAAAATTATCATGTCCGGTTCCTTTGGGATGGATCTAGAAAATTCACCTATCCTAATAACAAAAACCTGACTTGAACGATCCTGTATTAAGAGCTAAATTAGCTAAGGTATGGGTCATAATTATTATAGGAACCCGCATGGCCCAATGATCTTTTATATATTTTTCCAGTAGTAATTCTCGGTACTATTGCTTGTAACGTGGGCTTAGCGGTTCTAGAACCTTCAATGATTGGTGAACCCGCGGATCCATTTGCAACTCCTTTGGAAATATTACCTGAATGGTATTTCTTTCCTGTATTTCAAATACTTCGTACAGTACCTAACAAGTTATTGGGTGTTCTTTTAATGGTTTCAGTACCCGCGGGATTATTAACAGTACCGTTTTTGGAAAATGTTAATAAATTCCAAAATCCATTTCGTCGTCCAGTAGCGACAACCGTTTTTTTGATTGGTACTGCAGTAGCCCTTTGGTTGGGTATTGGAGCAACATTACCGATTGATAAATCCTAACTTTGGGTCTTTTTAAATTGAATCAATTAAAAAAAAAATATCATGATGTGCGTATCTAGGGAGTAGTCACTTCAAAGGCAAAGTGAATTCTCCCTAGATACATTTATTCAATTCTGGTCCGAATCTATGGATTGTGCTGAAGGTTCAAAATCCATTGGATTAAAAATTTTGATAAATCAATTTCGAAATGCTTTTTCTACTTCTTTTCTAGAATGCCCAATATTTGTTTTACATCTTCTATGCGAAAGTGTTCAATTTTCATAAGGTCTTCTCGACTGTTATTCAAAAGGTCCAATAATGTATGTATATTGGACTTTTTGAGACAATTATAGATCCTGGGAGGCAATTCTGATTGGTCAATAAAAATATATTTCAATGCTATTTCTTTTTTCTTTTTTGTTAGTTTAACTAATCTATCATGAAACGGAAAAAAAGGTAAAGTAACATCGTGTTGATTGTTTTCTAAATGTAAGTTTTCTTCTTCCGTATGTAGAAAAGGAATAAATAAATCAATCAAATTACGAGAAGCTTCATGAAGTGCTTCTTTCGGAGTTAAACTTCCATTTGTCCATATTTCTAGAAAAAGTATCTCCTGTTTTTCATTATCATTCCCATAACAATGAATACTATGATTCGCATTTCGAACAGGCATGAATACAGCATCTATAGGATAACTTCCGTCGTGAAAGTTCTTTGGCGTTTTTATACCGTATCCTCTATTTCTCTCGATTTGTAATCCAATACACAAATCAATTGGTTCGGTTAGGCTGGCTACATGCTGTGTATTATCAACGATTTCCACAGAAGGTGGTAAGATGATGTCTTGAGCAGTTACATATCCGGGACCCTTGGCACAAATAAAGGCGTTACGAGTTCCATACAAATTCCCTCTCAATACAATTTCTTTCAAATTCATTAAAATTTCATGGACTGATTCTTGAATACCTACTATGGTAGAATATTCGTGGGGTATTTTCTCAGATTTTGCGTGTAATGCATGTTCCTTCTAGTTCTCAAGCAAAGCTCTTCGCATCATAATGCCTATTGTGTCGGCTTGGCCTTTCATAAGTGGAGACAGAATAAAAGCGTCCATAATAAAGGCGCTTACTATCTGTTCTTGATTCAACACGCTTCCACTGTCGTGTCCGAGTCGAGAAGTAGAGACTTTTACTTTCTCTCGAACCATAGTAATATTATTTTATTTGATCAGATCATTGAATCATTTATTTCTCTTGAAATCTCTTTAGTGTTTATTTCTACACGTCTTTTTTAGAAGGTCTACAGCCATTATGTGGCATAGGGTTACATCGTACGAAACTTAATAGTACCACTTCTACAAAGATAGCTCAATGCTGCATCTCTTCGAGACCAGGACCTTTATCATAACTTCCTCGTTGCATACCTTCCGTCTCTACTGCTCCGAATAGCATTTCCCGCTGCGGTTTGAGCAGCAAAAGCCTTCTTGTACCCTTGAATCCACAAGTCAGGAACAAAAGTAACAATACTGTTTATAATGCTACGGCAACAGGTATAGTAAGCAAAATCATACGAAAAGAAAAAGGGGTGCAGAAATAACCATAACGGATGCCTTGGATGGACATCAAGTGGTTGATATTATCCCCCCAGGACCAGAACTTCTTGTTTCAGAGGGTGAATCTATCAAACTCGATCAACCATTAACAATTAATCCTAATGTGGGTGGATTTGGTCAGGGGGATGCAGAAATAGTACTTCAAGACCCACTACGCGTCCAAGGTCTTTTGTTCTTCTATCTATTGTTTTTTGCACAAATCTTTTGGTTCTTAAAAGAAACAGTTTGAGAAGGTTCAAGTGTCGAAATGAATTTCTAGATCTGTGGATTTATCAACATCAAATTTGTAAAAAGAACAAATTATTCCTGGCAATTAGGTTAGGTATAATGAAAAAAGGGATGAAAAGTCTTTTGCTTGTTTCTATTCTTTCTCTAGGATTGCTTTTACATTCAAAATTCAAAACAAAATATGTATATTGTGAAGAAGACTATTTGTCTTTACCTCTTTTTTCTTTTTTTCAATCTAAATTGGACTAAATTGGGGGGTGTAATTATATTCCTATTGTCAGTGTCAGATTTAAATGTTACAGAATAGGTTTTGTTTTCTAAATTCAATTTGAGTAGATACTAAACATAAGATAAGTAAGTGGAGAATAGAAAGGAAGGATAAATTAAATGAGGAACAAATAATTACAGGGTATTCTTCGTCTTTCTAGCCTTCGACACAAGAAAAAGGTGTGTAAAATTCCTTTTCTTGTGTCGAAATAATAACAATTCAGGACCCGTTCGTCAAAGATTTCTATTCTTAGTTTCGATTTTTCCAGATTTTTCAGAACCCTTTATTTTTCGATTTACTTATAATAGAATAAGTAATAAGGATAATATAATAAGTATAAAATAAGTCGAAATAAGTATAATATACTAAGTAATGGACAACCAAAAAAGAGAAGAATCCTTACCGATTTTTTGATAAAATAGAATCAAGGCGATAAACTTATAAAATAATTTCAAACTTTGATGAAATACTAAAATAAATCGAGTAAGGTTAGACTAGTCTAGAAAAGGTTTGAATCTGGTCGACAGAAAAAAAGAAATATTAAATATATATGTATTGTCATCCAATTGGTGATTCCTTTTTCTTCTAACCTTGAAAGTATCGATAGATACTATCGAAGAGGATGCTATGAATCAATTAATTGAAATTGAGTTCATTTTTCAAAAATCATCGGAAAAAGTGATCCATTTGTTGTCATTTATACGACCAAAATATTATGATCATGATCATTAAGAATTCAACAGGACCCTTCCTCGCGAATCAGACAAAGAAAGGGAGGCGGGCCCGTTGAGTTCTTACTTTCATGCCTATAACTTAGTTCGTCCCATTATCCATTATTCCATATTACAGGGACGAACCCAATCCAGAATATGAACCATAAAAGAAAATACCTATTAAACCGATCACAGGAATACCAGTTACCGTACCTATTATCCAAGAGAATCCTTCCAGTAGTATCGGCCATTTATCGCTTCCTCCGCATTTCATCAAGTGGTCATGCTAAGACATAAACAGTCATAGATAATTATGAGATACAATCCTTCCGAATGGGATAAAGAAATTCCTACTATTATTTAGTATTCTACTACTCTTTTTCTTAATTGAAGAAATAATTGGAAAATAAAACAGCAAGTACAAAATGAGTAATAACCCCAGTAGAGACTGGTACGATTCAATTCAACATTTTGTTCGTTCGGGTTTGATTGTGTCATAGCTCTATAATTAATTCGAATTAGGTTTATCGTTGGATGAACTGCATTGCTGATATTGACCCCAAAAAGAAACGGTAGGTACAGCTAGTCCGTGAACAGCCAACCATCGCACTGTAAAAATTGGATAGGTTCGATCTATGGTCATTGGGTCCTCCTAAAAAGATCTACTAAATTCATCGAGTTGTTCCAAAGAATCAAAACGGCCAGTTATTAATGGAATTCCTTGTCGGCTCTCTGTAAAATACTCGTTTGGACGAGGCTTCAAACACATCATAAGCTAAACCTGTGCTGACGAATAACCAACCCGCGATGAATAGGGAAGGTATAGTAATACTATGAATGACCCAGTATCGAATACTGGTAATAATATCAGCAAAGAACGTTCTCCTGTGCTTCCAGACATGCCGGCTCCACATATTCTTGTGGGGATCGATTCCGTAAAAGATGGGATCAGTAAATGGGAATTCACCGAAACTAAATCTTTGTGAGATCGTCAATATTGTACCAAAGGTATTTTTAGAGTATACCGAATCAGTATAGCTATCCTTCTTCTGCAACACCAATTTCAAACAGTATATCGACGTGAAGTGCTAGATAATTTCTTTCTTCTTCTTGCTTGTCGATGTATAACCAGGTATCATGCAATAGAAAATTCCTCAAATTCCTGGAGGTATTGGCTTGGGCCTAGAAACGGAAGATCAGGTAACCGTGAATCCAACGAGTTGGTTTATAATAATTCATGAAATTATCATATTTCCGCAAGTCAATTAGATGCGAAATATAAAATTGACTTTTTTCGTAGTTGCACAAGAGGTTTGTTTTTTGTTGGAAGCCCTCTTTTTTTTATTTTTATTTTAAGGAATTGCTTAGTCGTCTAGTAACAAGTAAGAGTAGTCGTTAGATATAGATAAAAAAAAAAACAAGGAATAAAAAAATTCTACTAATCAATATTTGTGAGGCGGCCTTTCTTGTATTCTTGTATTAGATCAAAGGTTTTTCTTGACCTAACTACAAAGATGATGAATCGATTTCTTTTCTTTTCTACTCTTGTCCTGCCGCTCTATTTTTGTGATACCATTTATAATGATTGATGAAGCAAAAATTTCAATTGAACTTATTATTTCAATTGGTATTTTTGCTTATCCTCTCGTTTAAAATTGAAACTTAGGTAAGTGCTTTATAAACATATGTATAAAAGAATATTTCATTTAGCTCCTTCATGCCTACTATAACTAGTTATTTCGGTTTTTACTAGCGGCTTTAACTATAACCTCAGCTTTATTTATTGGTCTGAGTAAGATACGACTTATTTGAAAATTAATTCAATGAACGAACAATTCATAAAACAAAGCTTTCTGCCCTATTCCATATATTCTATAGCTCCTTACCGTGTTAATTATCAATTATTAGGTATTGATATTCATGGGCAATAGAAATTAATATTTAGGGATAGATATTACCTTTCTTTTCTCCTTTCAAATAAATTGAAATGATTGAAGTTTTCTATTTGGAATCGTCTTAGGTCTAATTCCTATTACTTTGGCTGGATTATTCGTAACCGCATATTTACAATACAGACGTGGTGATCAGTTGGACCTTTGATTAATTAACATACCCTTTTTTGACTGACCCTTTAATTCTTAAATTTTTAATTTCAATTTATTTAATAATTTGAATTTAATAATTTAATCCAAGGAGGTCAAATTCAATTGCTGTTCAATTTTTTTTCAGTTCGGTGTAATTTTCGACCTAACAAGAGCGGAATCGCGCTCTGTAGGATTGAACCTACGACATTGGGTTTTGGAGACCCACGTTCTACCGAACTGAACTAAGAGCGCTTTCTTAATAAATAAGACTGTAAAAGAGGATTCTTTTATTTTATAACCCCAATACATCGCACAACTATACTATCATATATCATATATAATATGAGAAAACGATAGATTATGTATGCTAATTTTAATCAATCTAAAACGACTCCTCGTTACTGCTCAAAGGAAGTAATAGGTAGGGATGACAGGATTTGAACCCGTGACATTTTGTACCCAAAACAAACGCGCTACCAAGCTGCGCCATCCCTTTCAATTGGCCTACAATGTCATTGTAGAGAATCCTGTCTTGTTTTCCACCCTTATTTCATCTATTGATATACAAACGGATCTTTCCATTTCCTCTTTTGGTCTCATATCATATAACAACCATATAATGAATAATAAATGAATATTTTAGCGGGAATTCTCAGGCGGAAAGGGACCTATTTTGTTTTGCTGTTTTAAGAAAGGAAAATCTTATCTATCGAATCATTGTACATTTAAATTTGAATTTTGAATTAGGAATTCCGGGTACAAATAGACAAATCCAAGTGGTCTTTAACCACACATACATGCGATTATATATATTACCATAATGTAATACGATAAAGAAGGAGGATTTTAAATGCGAGATCTAAAACATATCTTTCCGTAGCACCGGTACTAAGTACTCTCTGGTTCGGTTCTTTAGCGGGTTTATTGATAGAGATCAATCGTTTCTTCCCGGATGCGTTAACATTCCTTTTTTTAATTCGAGTTATTGTCGCGGGACAGGGCGAAAAAGATTAGATCGAGATACAATCAAATATCTGTGACTACTCTCTCCCCCCCTTTTTTGTTTTTTAGAATTAGATAAGAATAGATAAAATAAATAAGGAAGGTAGAACGAAAAAGTGGATTCAACCTCACCGAAACTCGGTTCAAGCTCCAATTAAATTACTAGTAGAGCGAAAAGAAATGTGGCTGGAACAACAGTATCCTACAAGATACTTAAAGAAAATACCGTACGGTGGTTTGATTCTAAATAGAGTTCGAAATCGTTGTATTACTTATTCTTATTATTTACTATAAATCTATATTGATTTACTATATTGATTGCAACAAAATCTTTCAAGATTTGGTTTTGAGTTAACTTTTATTTCTTTTTTTTCATTCCTTTCTTCTTCGCTTTTGATCGGAAAATAGAAAAGTTGGGTGAATTAAAAACTCAAGGAGGTTCATGGCCAAGAGTAAAGATGTCCGAGTAACGATTATTTTGGAATGTACCAGTTGTGTTCGAAACGGCGTTAATAAGGAATCAACAGGTATTTCCAGGTATATTACTCAAAAAATCGACACAATACATGATCGATTGGAATTGAAGAAATTCTGTCCTTATTGTTACAAACATACAATTCACGGGAGATAAAGAAATAAATCGAATCAAGTGCTCGTATGTCACCACTTCCGAGAATATGAAAATATGACATTAGGTATATAATATATTAAATATATTAGTTATATAACGCATATTTTCTTTCTATATTATATATATTTATTTAAATATTATTAATATATTTTAATTTATATATATTTAAATTATATATTGAAATGATAAATAATAATAAAATAAACAATACAATAATAAAATAAACAAACCAAATCCTATTTATTATATTAATTCTATAATTTGAATTTTCAAAATAGGATTTTAGAAATAGAGATAGGGATAGGATTCTTTTAGAAATATTAGAAATAAGAATAAAGAAATCATGGATAAATCAAGCGACTCTTTCTTAAATCCAAGCGATCTTTTCGTAGGCGTTTGCCCCGATCCAATCAGGGATCGAATTGATTATAGAAACATGAGTTTAATTAGTCGATTTATTAGTGAACAAGGAAAAATATTATCTAGGCGAGTAAATAGATTGACCTTAAAACAACGATTAATTACTATTGCTATAAAACAAGCTCGTATTTTATCTTCGTTACCCTTTCTTAATAATGAAAACAGTTTGAAAGAAGGTCGACCACTAGAACTACTGCTCTTAGAACCAGAAATAAATAAACACCCTTCAAAGAATCGAATCCGGTTGGGAAGAAAAAAAAATTTTTTTATTGAGCGTCTTCGCTCATCTTGTTTTGATGACCTTATCAGAATCAGAATTTTTATCATATTAATTTCTACTCTACCTTCCCGAGTTCATTCTCGAGGAACCCCATTTCATTTAAAGCATTTCGTTGGATTCCTTCGATCTCCTTATTTTCTAATCTCGTTGGAAATCATATAAAGACAATTCCTATTTGAGATAGCTATTTGTGCAAGTATTTTACGATTCAGAAGCAACTGTTTCTTGTACAGATTGTGTATTAATCGACTATAACTATAGGATACCCCACCCCGAATTACTGCATTTATTCAGTGATCCACAAACGACGAAAATCCTTTTTTCTATCTCTATCGATGAGCCGAAACCAAAGCTCTTATTCTTTGTTGAGTAATAGTTCGAGTAAGTCTTGAATGAGCCCCCGAGCTTGATGCAAATAAACTAATTTTTTCGACGTCTACGAGCTATATATCCCCGTTTAATTCTGGTCATTGAATAAAAGAAATTTTGATGAATAACTAATTCTTTCTTTCAGTTATTCTTTTCTAGTCTATTAATAACAAAACGGATTCTTCAATGTATAAAATAAAAATTCCAATGGCTTTTGCTACTCTAACCGTCCCGACCACGATTTTTCCTTTTTAGGCATTTCATTTCGCCTTGAAATAAGAAATTGTATTGATACTAGGTATCAAAAAAGCATATTAACTAAAATAAAGGAGTAAATAGAAATGGATAAATAAATAGTGGGTTCCATCGTTTCTATGGTTACTTCTTAAACGGTGAGGTCCTCTCTATACGGAGCTCATTCCTTCATTTAATTGGTAACTTGTACAGTTCACACTCTTCAGCTCTACTCATAAATTTTCCAGTAATAGATCTTTCACAACGAGATCTATCTTATACAGTAACGGTATGTAAGGATGAGGATTAATTGGGCAGCTGACCCTGTTAGTCCGTTCTTTGCAAGAGTCGAACATAATCTTTTGCTTTTAAATAGGATTTTCCCCGCTTAATGGATAAGCATTTGCTACCAATGGAATTTTTCTCATCTTAAATTCTAAGATTGGATTTGCGCCAATGGAAACCATAAATTTCATACACAATAGAAGGATATGGTAGATCTAGCTTTTTAGATAGTGAACGGACGAACCCCATTCTATTCACTGGTACGGATCGTTGATACTGAAAAGTTGTTTCTTTTCTCAGCCATGATCTGAACAAGTCCTTTACACCCTAGTACATGTTCCTCGGCGCTGAGGACATCCCCCAAACAGGGTTTCGTGACATTTCTAATTGGCTGTCTTGCATTTCTAATAAGTTGTTTAATAGTTGGCATACTGAATTATATACATAATAGACTGGTTTAGATCGATCCTAACCAGATGATTCTGAATTACTTCTTTTCTATTTAATAGATTAATAAAATATTAACCCTTAGGCTTTAGGCAAGTTAAGAAGGAAAGGAAGAAGAGGTTAAATCAATCTTAATTAAATTGTGGATTGGTGTTAAATCGTTGCTATTGCTATTTGTTATTTAACTTATTTAACCGCTACAAGATCCACAATTCCATGAGCTTGGGCTTCTGTTGCTGACATAAAACATCTCTTTCCATGTCTTCGGATACAACCCATAGGGCTTGCCCGTTCTTTGTACATAAACCCTTGTGAGGCTTTCCGAAGTTTCAGTAGTTCTTCCGCTTCCAGGATAAATTCTCCTGTTTGTGCCTCATAAAAGAACTAGCAGGTTGATGGATCATTACCTGATGATATAACATAATAAAGGTTCTTCTAACTCACATAATGAGGCGAGAAGAATAGCTAAAAATAGCTAAAGAATAATAAGAAAAAAGATAGAATTGAACAACCGTACAGGCATTTTTGTGCATTGCATACGGCTTTACAATGGAATTCTCTTTTTCTTTCATCGAAAAAAGAAAAGAGAAAATAGAGAGCGTCTATTAGACCAGATCACTAAATAATCCAATTACCACCTTCTTTTTTTCGGAAAAGTTCAAAAATACTATGATGGCTCCGTTGCTTTATATATTTATTTCGTCTGTGATTCAGCAATCCCAAAGTTTCTTTTTTTCAAAAAGAAAGAAAAAATAGTCTTTTTTTCGTACTCTTTTATTTTATAAATATTGTTATAAATATTGTTAATAGCCTCTGGTGTGAAAAGAAAAAAGTTTGTGACGCTGAGATGGGCCCAAGCTAAGATAAAATTGAAATGCCCTTTCTCTCATACTACTCTTTCGATACATAATCTAATGTTTGAAAAAAAATCAAAAAAAAATATCATATCGAATTCGAAGTGCCATGCTATTATTACTTACTAATTCATATTTCATATGGCGAAGGCATAGTCTTCTTTTCTTTCCATCAAATAAAAAAACTCATTGGCGCCGAGCGAGGGAATGCTAGACGTTTGGTAATTTCTCCTCCGGCCGGGAAAAGATCCCATTGAAGCAGCCAATCCCATGCATATTGTATACATCTGGTTGCTAAATTGCATAGTATCATAAATAGCTACTCCGGGTATTACCCATCCCAGGGAGGTTTATAAACAAATACAGATCTTTGGTATCATTCTCTATACTGAGATACCATAAGACCAATAAGTTGATTCGAGATCTCGCTATCAACCTCTTGGCCTAAAAAGTAATCTTTCTCGATAAAGTCGGTTGATTAGGATAAAATTGTATCCTTAGTAGCCGTACAGGCACGATGCATACGGTTCAACAAAAATTGCGAAAAAAATCAATATGTAGATTCCAGCCATCCTTCGTTTTTCTAGTGTGCCTTTTCTAACTTCTAATTTCTAACGAAGGGCTTTTCTTACATTTTAAATAAAATGAAATTAAAGAAAGATAAGTTTTGGCCCGTTTTCCTATAATCTATAATATAGAAAATTCGCTAAACTTATCGCACAAACTTTTCATTGATCTATTTTTTTCATTGGATTCAATCAAATCACGATGTCATTTTCTTGTTCCTGAATGGGTTTCATCAATTTTTATTCAATTTTTAGGTTTATGCTCTACTCCGTAAAGATCCGCCCGATTTTGATTTGCGCATATAGGACAAATGACCCAATACCATCTTTTGCTATGATTTCATTTCCTTTTTATTTTAATTCCTTTTTCTTTCATGTTTTCCGCAAATATTCAACGTATTTCTCATATTATTCGATTGATTAATAGTTTGAAATCGTTCTTATTTCTATTCGAATTTGTAAATAAAAGATTTATGATTATGATATAGGTGGTAATCATAAATGTATTACCAATTGGGTTTTTCTAAACGGAGCCTGGATGCTTCATTTTCGGTCCAACCAAGAACCATAAATCATTCTAATTGAAAATAATCTGGATACCCCCAAAAAATGAAATGGATCTCTAATTGCACTTCATTACACTTCACGCTACAAATTTGATAATTCAATCAATCTTTTTGGGCGAAACAGAGGATATCTCGATCGGGCGAGAGAACAGGGGAATCCCATATGACCCAATATATTTGACAAGTCGCACTATACGTCAACCCAAACTGCATCTTCCTCTCGGATTTCGAAAAGGAACTTTTGGAACACCAATAGGCATTAAAGGAAAAGAATTAAATACTATATTTCACTTTGATCTGGAAGCGTAATAATGGTCTTAATAATATTGGCCTCATATTTTATACATAGATAGAATAAGGCCATAAAATATAAAATAAAGAAAGACAGAATGAATGAAGAATTCTTACCAATAGGTCCTTTGAATGATGAACAAATAGGGATACGTTCATTCATAAAAATAGGATCAACCCCATTGCGTATTGATACTTATCGGGTATAGAATAGATCTGCTTCTCTTTCTTCTGGCGAATTCTTCCCTTAATTACTAATGGAATAGAACAAATATTAATCCTTTCTCCGAAAGAATCCACCCAAAGGGAGGTATTCAATGCAATAAAGTTACATAGTGTCTATTTTCGTTGATAAAGGGTATTTCCATGGGTTTGCCTTGGTATCGTGTTCATACTGTCGTATTGAATGATCCCGGTCGCTTGCTTTCTGTTCATATAATGCATACGGCTCTGGTTGCTGGTTGGGCCGGTTCAATGGCTCTATATGAATTAGCCGTTTTGATCCTCCGATCCCGTTCTTGATCAATGTGGAGACAAGGTATGTTCGTTATACCCTTCATGACTCGTTTAGGAATAACCAATTCATGGGGCGGTTGGAGTATTACAGGGGACTATAACAAATCCGGGTATTTGGAGTTACGAAGGTGTGCCGGAGCATATTGTGTTTTCTGGCTTGTGCTTCTTGGCTATCTGGCATTGGGTATATTGGGATCTAGAAATTTTTGTGATGAGCACAGGAGAAAACCTTCTTTGGATTTGCCCAAGATTTTGGAATTCATTTATTTCTCTCAGGGTGGCTTGCTTTGGCTTTGGCGCATTTCATGTAACAGGATTGTATGGTCCTGGAATATGGGTGTCGGACCCTTATGGACTAACTGGCAAGGTCAACCTGTAAATCCGGCGTGGGGCGTGGAAGGTTTTGATCCTTTTGTTCCGGGAGAATAGCCTCTCATCATATTGCAGCAGGGACATTGGGCATATTGCGGGCTTATTCCATCTTAGTGTCCGCCCCCCCAACGTTTATACAAAGGATTACGTATGGGAAATATTGAAACCGTCCTTTCAGTAGTATAGCTGCTGTCTTTTTGCAGCTTTTTTTGTTGCCGGAACTATGTGGTATGGTTCAGCAACTACCCCATCAGATTATTTGGTCCTACTCGTTATCAATGGGATCAAGGATACTTCCAGCAAGAAATATATCGAAGGGTTAGTGCTGGGTTAGCCGAAAATCAAAGTTTATCAGAAGCTTGGTCTAAAATTCCTGAAAATTAGCTTTTATGATTACATTGGCAATAATCCGGCAAGGAGGATTATTCAGAGCAGGTTCAATGGACAACAGGGATGGAATAGCCGTTGGGTGGTTAGAGCACCCTATCTTTAGAGATAAAGACAGGCGTGAACTTTTTGTACGTCGTATGCCTACTTTTTTGAAACATTTCCGGTTGTTTTGGTAGACGGAGACGGAATTGTTAGAGCGGATGTCCCTTTAGAAGGGCAGAATCAAAGTATAGTGTCGAACAAGTAGGTGTAACTGTTGAGTTCTATGGCGGCGAACTCAATGGAGTGAGTTATAGTGATCCTGCTACTGTGAAAAATATGCTAGACGTGCTCAATTGGGTGAAATTTTTGAATTAGATCGTGCTACTTTGAAATCCGATGGTGTTTTCGTAGCAGTCCGAGGGTTGGTTTACTTTTGGGCATGCTTCGTTTGCCTTGCTTCTTCTTCGGACACATTTGGCATGGTGCTAGAACCCTGTTCAGAGATGTTTTGCCGGTATTGATCCAGATTTGGATGCTCAAGTGGAATTTGGAGCATTCCAAAAACTTGAATCAACTACAAGAAGACAAGTAGTCTGATGCAAGATTGCTTTGTTATTTTTGCTTCTTTCTATTTGTGATTTGCCATAGGCTGCTGGAAAAATCTTGATTTAAATCGCTGCCTTTTCTTTGATTCTTGTTCTTTCTTTATTCGGAGATGATTCCAAATAAACAGGTACGGAAGCTATAATTGTAAACCACGATCAATTTATGGAAGCATTGGTTTATACATTCCTCTTAGTATCTCTCTAGGATAATTTTTCGCTATCTTTTTCGAGAACCGCCTAAAATTCTAAAAAAAATGAAATGATTTTCATTATCTCAATTGAAATAGGCCTCCCAATATTGGGAGGCTCATTATCAATTAATCCCCGTGTTCCTCGAATGGATCTCTTAATTGTTGAGAGGTTTGCCCAAAGCAGTATATAAGGCGTACCCAGTAAAACTTACAAGTAAACCAGATATAGAGATGGCGACTAAGGTTGCTGTTTCCATTATTATATAATTTCAAGATCACAATGGGTCTATGATAAGATTGTTTATTTACAGCGGAATGATATACAAAGTCAACAGATCTCACTGAATACAAAATAAGATTTATGGCTACACAAACCGTTGAGGTAGTTCTAGATCTGGTCCAAGACGAACTGTTGTGAGGATTTTTGAAACCATTGAATTCGGAATATGGTAGGTAGCCCTGGATGAGAACGACTCCTTTGATGGGTGTCGCAATGGCTTTTGCGATATTCTTATCTATTATTTGGAATTTATAATTCTTCCGTTTTACTGGATGGAATTTCAATGAATTAGATTCACAAGAATCAAAGCCTCGCGTTTCAATACAAAATTGAAACTTTTAGTTCTCAGTTTTTAGCCCCATTCTATTTCGGTAGTTCGACCGCGAAATTTATTTGTTTCTGTATTTCCGGAATATGAGTGTGTGACTTGTTATAATTGATCCTATTGATAGTACAGAAAATGGGTCTGTCATCTTGATCGAGATAGTTTTATCCCGTCGGATAGTCATTCTAGTATCTGGAGCACGGAATATATGAAATGGATCACAAAGTATTTGAACTATGATTCATACTTAATATTCAAACCTCGCGGCTGGACTCAAAAAAAATTCAAAGAAAAGTTATATTATTTATAAATCGAAGATTTTTATTCTTTCAAACTCTCATTTAGTTTATGCTTATTTTGATCAAAGGACAAACCTTTTTCTTTTATTTTTATTTATTATATCTATTCTATTGATTGAATAAGTGATGATCCAATGGTTCTTACTCAAAGAATCTTTGGACTTAGTTTGAAGGTTTTATTGAATCATCGCGGTTCTGGTATGAATCTGAAGTTTCAATTGATTCATAGGGTCTTAACAAGAATTCCTATCAAAAGAAAGAAAACAGAATAAAGCCACATTTCATACAAAGAACAAATCAAAGCAAAGAAAAGAAATAAGTAGGTAAATAGAAGATTCAAGAGGCCTGTAACGATCAACATAAAGACGACTGCGCCGACTTGATTTTTGGCATTATAATTACAACTACAACAAAGAGCTTTCAGTTTTCACTCTTTTGTCTTCAGATAAAATTGAATGAAAAGATTAAAGTTTCAAACTTTCTATTCCATATCCGTTTCAGCTAATACTTGGGTGTTTTTGTTTGAGCTGTACGAGATGAAATTCTCATATACGGTTCTCGGGGGGGGGTCCTCTTGGTTTACCTATCTCAATAAAGTCTATGATTGGTTCGAAGAGCGCCTCGAAATTCAGGCGATTGCAGATGATATAACTAGTAAATATGTTCCTCCTCATGTTAACATATTTTATTGTCTAGGAGGAATTACGCTTACTTGTTTTTGGTACAAGTAGCTACAGGATTTGCTATGACTTTTACTATCGTCCAACCGTTACTGAGGCTTTTGCTTCTGTTCAATACATAATGACTGAAGCTAACTTTGGTTGGTTAATCCGATCAGTTCATCGATGGTCGGCAAGTATGATGGTCTTAATGATGATCCTGCACGTTTCGTGTCTATCTCACTGGTGGTTTAAAAACCTCGCGAATTAACTTGGGTTACAGGCGTGGTTCTGGGTGTGTTGACCGCATCTTTTGGCGTAACAGGTTATTCCTTACCTCAGGACCAAATTGGTTATTGGGCAGTCAAAATCGTAACAGGCGTTCCGGAAGCTATTCCGGTAATAGGATCGCCTTTGGTAGAGTTATTACGTGGAAGTGCTAGTGTGGGACAATCCACTTTGACCCGTTTTATAGTTTACACTTTTGTATTACCCTTCTTACTGCTGTATTTATGTTAATGCATTTCCTAATGATACGTAAGCAAGGCATTTCTGGTCCTTTAGAGAATATAGACCATAGCTATATTGTAACCAATAATTTATCTTATTACTTGGGGAGGAACAATAGTATTTCATTGCTACAAATATGGATTATTGAAAAAAAATAATGTATTTGGATATTTCCTTTCAACTACAACAATATTCTAGTATTTATTTGACATGAATAGTTGAAGGAATTCCCGAGAAGAAAATGGATTATGGGGAGTGTGTGACTTGAACTATTGATTGGGCCGTGCAGAAATATGCCTTTATCTGCTACATTGGAATTCACAACCAAATGTGTCTTTGTTTCAACCACCGTAAGCCCCATACAAAGGATAGGCTGGTTCGCTTGAAGAATCTTTTCTATGATCAGACCTGACGATGTTGTGTATAAATAGGGCTCCGTAAGATCCAGTAGAATAAGTGATTTGGCATAATCAAAATTAGATTTTAGTTTTTTTACTTTCTTATCTTAATAGTATGAAAATGCATTCATTTCTTCTGCATCGACCCGATTTAATTATACTATCAGGTGAAACAAGGGATCTAAAGAAGAGCAAAGGCTAGACTATATTAGTAACAAGTAAATCCTTTGTATGTAAAAATCTCGATATATTTTGGGATAAAGGTGAATCATAAGGCCTAAGACGACCCATAAAACTTGATCACGATCAATTTTGTACGCCTACTTGGGTATTGAGCATTTACCTGTAAAATGAAATTCCTTGGAATGTATAATTGCAACTCCGTAAAATGGAATCAGGTAACTTTTTCTTACATATGGAACCATTCATATATGTGGGATAACATATAGATTTATTTTAAACATATAGAATATAGATTTATTTTATAGGTATCCGTTTGTATCCATTTGATTCGATTGACTTTTGCTTGAGCCGGATGATGAAAAATTATCATGTCCGGTTCCTTTGAGGATGGATCTAGAAAATTCACCTATCCTAATAACAAAAAACCTGACTTGAACGATCCTGTATTAAGAGCTAAATTAGCTAAAGGTATGGGTCATAATTATTATGGGAACCCGCATGGCCCAATGATCTTTTATATATTTTCCAGTAGTAATTCTCAGTGAAGAATGTCAAGGGCCTACTTCCAAACAGATCCTCCTACATCTATATAAACGCTGGTTTATCAAGAATACGCAAGAAAAGCACTTCAATTATTGATTCATCGCCAGAGATGGCTTAGAACCAATAGTTCATTATCTAATGGATTTTCCGTTCTAATACTCCATCCGAGAGTTATCAGTATTTATCAAATCTGTTCCTATCTAACGGAAGACTATTGGATCAAATGACAAAGACATTGTTGAGAAAAGATGGCTTTTCCCGGATGAAATGAAAATTGGATTCATGTAAGAGGAAAGGTTTCCCATTACTTAGCCGGAAAGATATGTGGTCATGAAATAGGGATTAAGTGGAACGGAATTGACTGGGTGGTAGAGTTGTGAAACACCTGTTTCTTCCATATTTTGGACCTAGCTCCATGAAACAATATGCTACTGCTGAAACATGGAAAATTGAAATCTTAGATCAAAACACTATGTATGGATGGTATGAACTGCCTAAACAAGATTGAACAGCGAACAACCAGAGCTATTACTCACTACATCAAAAAATTTCCATTAATGAAAGATGTAAATCCATTGGAAAATCAAAAATACGCATGTCGGATGAAATGGTTGTTGCTATCTGCTCCAACCGAATCATTGGTTTAACTGAATAACTATAAAATAGATGACCTTTACGTCTCAGGTCGATGGATCTCTTCAACTGGAGGATCCCTATATGGATAATATATGGATAATACACATTCCAGTTGACCGAGCCTAATTCTATTCTAATTGTTTGTTCGAAGAAAAGATATCCACAGGGCGGTTCGCCCTATTCAGATATTCACGACCAAAGAAGTACTGGATTCTCTTTCGGATGGGTCCTGAAAGGAGAAGGAAAGCTGGAATGCCACCAGGCGTCTATTATTGAATTCACCCGACCCGATAGTACCCATTTTTGGAACGTCCGGTGCCAAAGTCACCGGAATGGGTAGAGTCACCAATCCCTAAAACGGACTATGTAATGTGCTTTATCCGCTGGGTTACGGGAGGCATTTACCAGAGGTTTATATTGTATCAATCTACCCTTGTGTGCGTGATTCCTGTTGAAGCATATACTCGAGGGGTAAGGAATTGCAGGGCGAACGATTTCAAAGCGGACTCCCCATTCATTAGATAGAGAAGATCCCCAAGATCTCGTGATCCGCTTTCCGAACTTATTCCAATTCAATGAGCATTCTCAATATTATGCCTTGAGAGGACTCGAACCTCCACGCTCTTTAGCTTTGAGATTTTGAGTCTCGCGTGTCTACCATTTCACCACCAAGGCATCTTGAAGGTGAATCGTATTCCATGAATGTGATATCTATCTAGTGTGATGTATGGAATATATGACAAAGGTGGAGTGTTAGAGTATTTCTATTGATCGGTCATATCATATAGGCCCGAGTCGGACATCCAATTGCTTCGATTTAGAAGTATCCGGAGGATATCTATATTAAGATTATATTAATATATATAGATTATATTAAAAGATGGACAATCAAACCTATTTATTTCTCGATTCAATAGAAGAAAAAAAAGAAAGAGGAGAATAGGGTCCCCAATAACGAGAGATATGTAAAAGAAGGCCAGTGCGCCCGATTCTAATCCTAAATGGAATGTAACGACGTAGGATCCATATGTAAACATAGTATCTATTTAGATACGCTCGAATGACCTTCTCATAATGAGAGTATATAGCCTATTCGGTCTGGTCCGGTATGGAATGAACTTATAATCATGAGATCGCTCGATCATCAGATTATGATTATAAGTTCATAACAACCCATTCCCATTTGGGCGGAACAGATCTACTAATTCTTTGATTCAGTTAGTAAAGAGGGACCTTGAACTAAGAAATAGATTCTAGAAGCTAACTAGAAGCTAAACTAAAAAGGGTATCCTGAGCAATTGCAATAATCAGGTTCATTGATATTCCTGGTATAGTAGATGCTATCACACATACAATCATACTCAATTCGATGGAATTGTTTGATCTTAAAGGGATCTTCTATAATTTCGCACGTGAGGGTTATTTCTTGGTTTCGTCCAGTCATTAATAACTTGATTATTTTAGATAATAGTAGATAGAAACAACGCTCGTAAGGAGTCCTATTAAACCAAGAAAT
>NW_026440438.1:10000-17500 GCF_025698485.1 Gossypium arboreum
TGGAGCGAATAGCAACAACCATTTCATCCGACATGCGTATTTTTGATTTTCCAATGGTTTACATCTTTCATTAATGGAAATTTTTTGATGTAGTGAGTAATAGCTCTGGTTGTTCGCTGTTCAAGAATTCTTGTTTAGGCAGTTCATACCATCCATACATAGTGTTTTGATCTAATTTCAATTTCTTCCATTTCAGCAGTAGCATATTGTTTCATGGAGCTAAGGTCCAAAATATGGAAGAAACAGGTGTTTCCACAACTCTACCACCCAGTCAATTCCGTTCCACTTAATCCCTATTTCATACATATCTTGGCTAAGTAATAGGCCTTTCTCCTCTTACATGAATCCAATTTTCATTTCATCCGGAAAAGCCATCTTTTTCTCAACAATGTCTTTGTCATTTGATCCAATAGTCTTCCGTTAGATAGGAACAGATTTGATAAATACTGATAACTCTCGGATGGAGTATTAGAACGGAAAATCCATTAGATAATGAACTATTGGTTCTAAGCCATCTCTGGCGATGAATCAATAATTCGAAGTCTTTTCTTGCGTATTCTTGATAAACCAGCGTTTATATATAGATGTAGGAGGATCTGTTTGGGAAGTAGAAGCCCTTTGACATCTCTTCATCTGCAAAAGAATTCTCGGTGTGAAAACACAGAGACAAAGGGCTGATCTTTGAATAGGAAAAGAGTGGATCCGCAGGATCCCAAATGGAGTGGCTTATTCGAAAAAGCCTTGTTCTTTGGAAGATCTATCTCGTGCCTGGTACTGCATGGTTCCACTCTGCAAGAACGCCGAATCATTCTCTTGAAGCTCATCCTTTTCATCATAAATGATCCGCTTGCCCGAAATGGCCCGGCCCAATAGGAAATCCCAATTCATTTGGCCTTTCGATACAATCAAATAGAAAGCCCCAAGGGCGCCATATCCTAAGAGCCCAAACTGTGATTGAATAAATCCTCCTCTATCTGTTGCGGGTCAGTACTCCTTCTCCTTCCCTTCTTCAAACTCCGATTCGTATTTTCATAGAATTTCTCTGATCAACGATAGAACAAGATCCATTTGCATCATATATAAGGGATTCCCCGGCTCGGACCGAAAAGCAATGTCACTCGATCATTATCAAACTGACCGCAATCTTTTTCTGTCGTGAGGATCCCACCAGAGCGCCTTCTACTTCTAATGGCCATGAACTAGATCAGAATCATTCTCAACGAACCCATAAGAAGTGATCCCATTTTTTCATCGGGTCCGGGTAGAGACCAAAGGTCTTGAGCGACCGATCCGGCAGAACAACTCAAAGATAAAGAAGTATCGTTAATTTCTTCATCGTTCCAAGCTCGAAGTACCATTTGTACAAATAAGAATCCCCTTCGTTACATGATTTCTTCTTCATATAGATAGATATAGGATCTAAGGGCAATTACTTGAAGTACATTTTTACAACAGCCCTTCCTATCTGATAGAAAAGGATCCCATGATCCTGAACCGATCTTACAGGATCGCAAATCCCAAGTTTGTCATGAAGAGATCTAATTGTATTAGTGTCTATAATTGATTTCTTCGTGTAATACTAATCGATAGGGCCTCATTGGTAAGTGCTACAAGATCTCGTGCATTGGAACCCGAGTTATGGATCCGAATCCATTAGTATAGTACATTTTCTTTTCAAGTGAAATCCCCTAGTATATGAAAGAGTGAAAAAGTGCTTTCGTTGTTGTGGAATAAAAAGCCTTCGTATCTTAATACATGTATTTAATTTATTCAGGGCTAATAGAGTGGGATCCACTTTTTGGGAATATGAGTCAGAAGCAATAACAAGAATATTTCTAGTGGAACATCTTTCACAATCCTTGGAGAGATAGTTCACTAATAGACCGAGGATAAGTAATTCGCCTCATTCACATCCAGATCATGAATGTTTGGAATCCATATTATGCAAGGAGACATTGCTTTTGCTAGTTCGAATTGAAGGGTGATATAAAATCGGTCTATTTCCGACATCATATCCATAGTTAACGCATTCATCATAGTTAGAAAGCTCAGCTCCGTATCAAGGTCACGATCAATAGCGTCACTATCATCAATAGCGTCACTAGCATCAATATCGTCACTAGCATCAATATCGTCACTATCATCAATATCGATATCATCAATAAGAAAACCTTTAAGCATTATCCAGGAACATGTTCAGAAATACTGTAATGAAAGGAACATAGGAGTTTGTCGCTAGGTATTTGAACAAAATAGGATCGTCCGGTTCTATAGAACCTATCACTAAAATACCCCTAGAGGGAGATAGGGCTAAGCGGAGCGAAAAGGGTTTTCACGAGACGGGGAAAATGAAAACTATTAGCCCACACGAAGTTTGTGAATAAGTGATTGTCTGATAATGAGCAAAGGAATATCCGCCTTTCTGCTAAACAGGATGTATTGAACTCATAATTCATTAGATACTTTTTATGAATGTCAACTAAGTATCGTAAGTAAATTGGATTCGATTTGTTCAATCATTTGATAACCAGAGTCATTCTTTGATAAATGATCACTATGGTCAGACTCAATGAATTTGATCAATCCTTTTTCTGTCGTTAAGGTGGAGAACTGAACCAAGAATTCTCTTTCTTTATCATCAATCGAATCACTGTTCGCGACCCAAGATTCTATTTTCTCATCAATCCAATCACCGCTCACGTTTTCTTTTCTTATCAATGAATAGATCTCTTTACTTGTATGACTTAGATGTCTCGTATTTCTCGAAAAATGATTCGATTGATGGGATTTGGTATGATACTTATGAGATCGATGATATCGATGAGATTGATATTCAAATATTTCTTCTTAGAACGTGATTTGATTACCTAAGCGGGACCACCACCCCATAGCATGTTGCCGCCAAAGCAGAACCCCATATTTCTTCTAGAGAATCTCTAATTGTTCCAGAGCAACTAGAAAGAGATTCTTTAACCAGAAGAATTCAGTTCAGATGTAGGATACCTATCCAAGAAGTTTCACCAACTCAATCATATGATGGAATCATCAAAGATTTGACCTTTTCGAACTCTGTCTGTAACTCACTATAGGCTCAGAAACAAAAGAAGATGTGTACGAACGAGATATCCAGCAACAAGAAGAAGGAAAAGGAGTTGAATAGAGGAACTCCTGAACATTTGGCGATCTCAGATGTGTCGATATCAATGGTGACTCATTATTTCGATGAATCATTTCTTCGGACAGAAGAAAATTATGTAACACTTACTCAAAATCTCACTTATCAGATTCCATTGTGGAAGACACAATTTTTTCTGAAGAATTCGCCATGATATATCTGATCCATGCATAATATCATGAAAAATGGATACAAATTTTTGACTGCTACTTAGTATCGGCAATAGGTCTGAAAAAGTATCTAAAAATATCAAATTTAGATATTTGTACCCTGTCGAAGTAAGGAACCATGGCATATATGTTTGGAATAGATTCCGTTTTGAGAGAGTTGAAAAAGCACTATCTCGTTGAAAGGTTCTATACATCCACCTTTCTCAACGCATTTCTTTAGACAAAGACTCCGTTTTTCGCTTTTCGGATGGTAAATATTTCTCAGAACATGGAGTGAATCAAACCCATGTTTTGAATTGAAATTGAGATACTGATGCAAGTTCTTCTCTTCTGAATCAGATGGATTCATATCTGAAAGAGGTTGACAATAAGTTCTTTCAAAATTGACTATTTGTCCCTCTGTTAGAGGTGTTCAGAAATGTCTGCAATCGAGTAAATAGCTCTACGAACTAATGGATCGGATCAATTGCAAACTGGAAAGATTTGTACAAGTTATACCTTTCGTCACCACTTTGTGGAAAATCATTAGATATGAATATGTTAGATACCTGCGACTCGATTGGTGAAGGTGAAATAGTATCTCTCCCCAAAAAGCATGTTTTTTACCGCACAAAGAAAATATTTTGTTGCGAATGAACAAGATATTGAGAATTGTCCATACGTAAAATCATAATTATTGATGCAGGCCTTTTCCACATAAAAGGGAATCTTTTGTTACAATAGAAGCAGAAGTGATGTGGATTATTCAAGAATCGAAGTCGATTTGCTTTATAAAAGAAGATATCAATGAACTTCTATGAAATGGTTTCACAGGATTCAGCCAATTGTCTTGATCGTGGGATATCATTGAAATAGGAATCCATGTTATCAAAAGATTTCCTGCGATTATTTCTAGTATGGAATGAGTCAATCATCCACTTTGGTATCTTATTGACCAAAATGGTGATATTGTTCCTCCATTGATCAAGAATTTCGGTTTTGAAAGTATTATGATCATCCAATAAGAAAGGTTTCAATTTTTTCAAATGAACGATTTGAAGACCTATTGATTCTAACAACTGATTGCAAAGTTGATCATTCGGACCTTTCAATTCATAGATGTGGATCTCAGACCTATGAATGGGGATATTCCCGAAACTCACAAAGAAAAAGGAAGTAAGTTAGACAAAAGAAGCAACTTGGACAAAAAGAAGTAACTTGGACAAAAAAGAAACGAAGTGACTTAGACAAATCTTTTTGTCATAACCTCGAGACCAATCAATCGAATATTGATTAATACGTAATCGATCGAACACTACTTGAAAACGGCTCTTCTGCTCAAAAGCGAAATGTTCCAAATGCTCCTGGAATTCTTGCTCCCATTGGACCATTTGTATCTATATGCATTAGGATCCCGATTCATGGATCTCTCGGTCCGAGAAATCAAAATAAGAGGATCGAACCATTTCTTCTGACTCTTTTTCAAATTCGATAAATGTTGGTTGATCGTATATTTCATTATAGTTCTATGATTCAGAGTATCATTTCCTATTTGATCCCTTTGAATTCCATATTCGAAGTTGCGATCGGATCGATTCTTTTTAATGAATCGATTCAATACATTTCTTATGTACCCATAGGTGCTATATTGGATTTGAATCAGATTTCGGATCAATCTATCTTGATTGACTGCCTCCATTATGTTGTTGCTAGCAAATACCACTATTTTTGGTTTTGGATCTTCCAAATCATTCCAGGAGATCCGGACCCATTTTTCTGATCCTTCGATAAAAGATTCATTTTCTTCATAAAAATAGGAGGTAGAGCCGATAAAGATTTCTTTTCGATTCATCCTGGAGTTGAATACCTCATTCAAGAATTGTTTTTGATCAATCCGTAGGAATCAATAGAAAAAACAAATCCTTATAATACACAGATCCGGCTCAGTTATTGATAGAGTGAATAGATCTGCCATTTCTTGAAATCTCTCTTCTGATTCAAAATCGTGGTGTAACGTGTATCCCTCCTGTTCTGGTCATGGAATAGATGAAATAAATCAAAAATGGATTTTGTTCAAGAATGAAATCTTATTGGAACTGCCCAGTTCATCCTTCGGAACCATATCCATCCGGATCTGATGAAATAGGATGAATTGAGACGGTATTTTGTAAATACGTAATTATCTTGAATATATTAACTATTTCTTTATTTTCCGATCGCCTGGAAGGACAAAAGAAACATCTTGTTCTTTCTTCAACAATTTCTGATCTCTAGTGGACCTCTCGGTAGGGTTCGAACCCGAGATGAAGTTCTGACCATCTATCGGAGAAAAAGAACGAATGGATCTTGTAGGATTCCCAAGAAATTCTTCGATTTCTTCCGGAAGCAGATGATTATTCATCCGCTTCTCACGTTCCGTGAATAGCCGGGACATTGAGGAATATCAGAGAAGGCACTTAGGAATCGGTCTGATTCTATCTCCGTTCGTTCCGTTTGAAGAAAGGAAGGATCCCAAAGAATCGATCTTTCTTTGGTTGTTGAATCTCTCTTTGATTGATCAATGTGTGATATTCCGAATCCTCATTACTAATGGAATCAAACATGATCTCTGGATTGATCAAAAGATCCTTTCAATTGGCGATAATTTATTCATTGAACGAAACTAGGTCTTGTGGAATCATATTGAATATTTGACGATACATTTCGTATCTTGTTAAAAAATCGACTATTGTTTATCAACCATAAATTGTCTAACCAAATCCAATTCTCTCTCAATATGTTCCTCAAAAAATCCAATTTATGTGGATTCTTTTCTCAACTAATGAAGAGATCTTGATAGAATTGTCACATATGAAATTGAATATAATTTTGAAATAGCTCACTTGCCTTTCAAGAAGAGATAGGAAACATGCTCAATATCATTTGATTGAATAGTTGACCCAGCTCCTTGTTGTTTGAAAAACCCTCCACTTCAATTGGTATTTTTCTGAAAAGCAAACATGAGATAACAAATCCAGTCTTTCACTAAGATTTCGAATAGCTGTCCCGAGTTCAAGTTGATTATGTTTCGCCTCTTACTCGGGAAAGACGATCAAACAATTCCCAATCATGGTCCTTGCAGATCGAATCATCCATATAATATACAAAAACTCCAGATATTTGATATCTTTCTCTTTGAATGAGATCTCAATTCCAGCGACGAGTTTCATTAGATATCTTACAACTAGAATCCCTCTTTTTCCGATCCGGTTCCTCCACCACCGCGAACCGGTTAGATTCAGGCATGATACACTTTTTAGTTATTGGGAGAACCAAGTACTCTCTTTCGGATCCGAAACAGCTCTCAGAGATCTTTTTCCTTTTGGAAGATACAGGGCAGAAACAATCAACCTATTGATATTGGAAGACCAAAAGATTCTTCAATGTATCATTTCTGGGTCAATGGAATTCATAGGTATAGGAAGAAGCCCTGTCAAATAGAGATTTTTCTTTCGACCATATTTCGATTGTTAATACGATATATAAGGACCGCTACTACAAATAGTACTACACCCTTGATCGTGAAATATCGATTGCTTGTTGAACCCTATGAATTGCGTGAAAGTAGGATACTCCAAATTCGGGGTCCAAGAGTTTTATAAAACGTTCTTGGTGGAAAAAATGTGAATGAAAGATCCCACTGAATTGAATTGGGTCCATGAATCTAAGAAATAGTGAGAATTCTTGATCTCTCTCAATATCTCTCAATTCGAAAATCCAGGATTTGAATTGATGTCCTTTCATTGATTCCTCCTAAATTGCATTGATTTATCCTAAAGATTTCATTTCAATTGGAATTTGGTTATTCACCATACGAGGATCCCCGCTAAGCATCCATGGCTTTGAATGGTTAAAGCGCCCAACTCATAATTGGCGAATTCGTGAGGTTCAATTCCTACTGGATGCACGCCAATGGGACCCTCTCAATAAGTCTATTGGAATTGGCTCTGTATCAATGGAATCTCATCATCTATACATAACAATTGGTGTGGTATATTCATATCATAACATATAAACAGTAGAACTAGCATTCTTATTGAGACTCGAACTCATAGGGAAGAAAATAGATTTATGGATGGAATCAAATAGTAATTCTGAGACAAAAGTATTGGTTATTGGTGAAAATCAATATACTTC